>NW_026623826.1:151250-153689 GCF_030028575.1 Malurus melanocephalus | reverse complement strand
CCTCCTCAGACTGCCCCGTGTCCCCCTGCAGGGCACTGCCACCCCCCAAGCCCCGAGCCGAGCCCGGGGCCAGCGCAGGACACGCACGGGGATTATTTTTAAGCCGATTGCTGCTGCCCGATGACGAAGTGCTGAGGTACTCGGCTGTGGGCTGTGGGTCACGGGGGGAGCGTGGCCACCGTGGGGCTGGCAGTGGCCCCCCTGGGACAGGGGGTGGTTTTGCTGTTTCCCCAATCCCTTTGGGTTTGCCAAAARCCTCCCTGAGAGTCTCTAGGAGCGAGGGGAACCATCCTCTGCCCTGAGCCCAGCCCCTCTGCCCATCTCCACCAGGGCATCCTGCCTGGCACCAGGATGGCTGTGGGCTCTAAGGGACATTTTTTGGGAGAGATCAGTTTCTGGAGGGATGTGGCACCCAGGAGAGGGAGAGCAGGCCGGGAAGGATGAGCAGGCAGTCCTGGGGACAGGGGAGGGTTTGTGGCCACCGAGTTTCTGCAACATTTGGGATGGCACGAGAGCCAAAGGGGATCAGCTATGTGGGTGCCACAGCTCCTTTAATTAAAACCCCAAGGTTTCCCTGCAGGCCCTGGCAGGGAGGCATTGCTAGGGAGCCCTGGGTGTGGGGCCAGCCCAGGATTCTTTGGAAGGGAAAATCTGCCCCAAAATAGGAGCGTGGCAGTTCTGCCTCCCCTCCTGGGTGCTGTGCAGGGAGCAGGGAATGCGTGGAGCTCATGCTGCCGGGGGAGGGAGGCCAAGAAGGCGCAGGGAAGCAGCCGGAACCAGRCCCTGCTCTGCCACCGCTGCCACCTGTGGCAGTGCCCGGGGCAGTGCCAGCGGCTCCAGGTGCTGCCGGTTCTGCCGGCTGACTCAGGACCCCTCCCCTCCCCTCCTTTCCCTCCCCTCCCCTTCCCAGCACGGCCCTGCCTGGTCCCGGGCCAGCTGGGGAGGCTGAGCCGTGCTGGGAAGCGCAGCATTCCCCGGGGATTGTGTGCCAACAGYGGGGAAACTGAGGCAGCGAGCCTGTGACAGGTGCCAGGGTGGCACCTTGCCCAGGGCACCCTCACCCACAGCATCCCGGGGAGGAGCAGAGCCTTCTCCAGTTTCATGCCTCAGTTTCCCTGNATCCCGGGGAGGAGCAGAGCCTTGTCCAGTTTCATGCCTCAGTTTCCCTGCCCAGCTGTGCGTGCCTCAGTGTCCCTGTCAGGCTGCCGGGTCTGCGCTCCTGGTGATGCCTTAGGATTTTTAGTTTCTGTATTTTCATGCGTCTGTATTCTTGTAGTTCTCTAGTACAGCACTAAAAATTACTGTTCTCTCATCTTTAGACAAAACAATCCCTCTCTGAGCCTGAATCCAAGGACACCTCAGAGCCCCAAAATATGGAAACAACAGCGATTTAAGTTTGGGGTGGGTGACATCATCACCTGAAAAGATCATTGGAGAATTAAGACCCAATATGTGAATGAGGCTGAACTTATAAAAGGGGAAGATCTCGTGACTCGGGGTCCATTTTGGGTGTAATTTGTCTGCCCTAATGTACCAGGTAGGCCTGTTAGGCCTGGATTAAAGTTGTCTATTCTCATTCTCTTAAATTTGTCTGGCCTGTGTTTCAGATCAGCCTGATTGATAAGGCATCACTGCAGGCAATCCCTGTGCTCGGAGCTGGATGTACCTGGCACATTCCAGGGGAACCCCCTGTGCATGGGTGACTGGGACCAGTTTGGGGCATCCCTGCAGAGCCTGGGGCAGCTGGGAGGCAAGCTGTGGGCACTGAGGAGTTCTTCAATTAAAGGCTTTTTTTTTTGCCAAAAATGGCTAATATTGCCCACACCTAAATCTCTTGCAGGGACAGGGTCAACCTTGATGTATTTTCTGGCTCAAGAAAAGCGGGGGGAAATAAAGAAGGAAATAATCAAATCTCTGAGCTGGCATTTCCTGAGCTAAGTGTTGTATTTTTTTAATTTGGGTGTGTGAGAGCCAYGGCTTTCCCTCCTGCCCCGGCATGTCCTGCAACCCCCTAACAACCAAAATCAAAACAAATGCTTGGAAAGTGTTGAAACGGAGCCGTTGGAGCCACAGCAAAGCAGCAGAGCTGTCACGGGGAGGAGCAGGGCTGGATTTCAGCTTTCCATTTCCAGAGTTTTTGTGATTTCCTTTTGTGGGGCAGGACTGTCCCCATCGCTGCTTTCTCTTGGCTGGGTTTGGGGTGTCCTKCTGGGTGGGTTCTCCCATCCCAGAGACCCCAAATCCCACTGTGGGCCCATTCCATCCCCCCAAACGAGGTTCTGGCAGAGCAGGCAGCCAGGGGAGGTGGGCATGGGGCACACAGAGGGTCCCTCCCCATGTCACTGTCCCCCCTGGGCAGAGTGTGCCCCGCTGAGTCAATGGGGTGGGCATGGAGGTGGCTGGGCTGGTGACATTCCAGGGGCCCCATGCCAGGGGATG
>NW_026623826.1:148307-149550 GCF_030028575.1 Malurus melanocephalus | reverse complement strand
TGCAGGCAGGGATCAGTGCAGGGTGCTYGGGGGGCTGCAGGGAGAGCCCCCCGCCCATCCCAGAGCTGCTGCCTGTGATGTTCTCTGTGCCCCACAGGATCACACATCAGCCCCTTCTGTGGGAGCTCAGCAAGGCTGGGAGTGGGGGGACATGGTAGGGGACAGCACTGAGAGAAGAGCGGCCCCCAGGGTGGTTCATGTCCCCTCTTTGTGCCCCAAACTGTGCTGGCACCACCCCCTTGGCCCCCACCCCGCACTCAGCCCCAAAGGATTGGTCAGGACAGATTCACTTGGGCATGGACACCTTTATTGGCCTTGGGTGGCCCGGGCAGGGCAGGAGCAGCGTGAGGCCACCTGTCTCTGAGCCACGTCCCCTGGCAGTGATTGGTGACCCACAGCGACATCCAGCACCCCCGGTGGGTGCTCCCAGGGGCTCCCAGTCCCACCTCACCCCACCCCGGGGCCCTGTACCTCCATTCCCGGCTCTTCCTCAGCAGTGGCTCCCCGGGATGGCCGCCGAGCCGTGGCCCCAAGAACAGTATTTCCAGGAATCCCCAACCTAGTGCCTAAGGGATTCCTGGGAAAACTGGACCCTGAGGACACGGCACCCCAGGCTCTGCGCCGGCCCTGCGTGTCCTCTCCGCTGTCTGGGCTCCGTGTGTGATGAGGGGACAGCCAGCACCGTGTCCCTGCTGTGCCCCCACCCCTCACACCTCTGTGAGTGCCCAGCGCTGGGTTGGGGGTGCTGACCAGTGCCAGGGGTCCCTCTGCTGCAAGGAAAACCTCCCCACCCTCCGGAATCCCTGGCGGGAGCTTTGGATGAGCCCTTTTCCTGCAGGCGGGGCCGAGCTCTCCTCGGTCACTTGTCCCCAGGTGCGCAGTTCCTCCCTTCCCGAGCTACAGTGCTTCATCTCAGACTCCCAATTGACCAGAGATGCAGCACTGCACCTTGGGCTGGGGGACATGGCCGTGGCCGTGCTGCCCCTGGCTGCGTGGCACTGCCAGGCTGAGGGGTCCCCCGCCACCAGAGCTGTGTGCCCCTGTCCCCAGCGGGATGGCAGGACAGGCCTGGGGGACAGGGATACGGACAGGGGATGGATGAGCAGTGGGGCTGCCCCTAAATCCCAAATGCATCTCCCCGGTGCAGAGCTGGGTAAAGGGTGAGGGTGGTGGGGGGGCTGAGAGTGCCACACAGCACGTCCCTCGCTGTCCCCTCCCCACCCCGGGGCATGAGGAGCATGTG
>NW_026623826.1:145113-147648 GCF_030028575.1 Malurus melanocephalus | reverse complement strand
ACACTAACATCCTGAGCAGGGCTGGAGCTGATAAACAGCCCATCTATCACAGCCCCAGCAGCCTGATGAGAAGCAGATGCTGCATCTCTGCCGTGAGCCCCAGCATCCGGCCCGGCCCCCCCGGCCACGTGCACCCAGCTGGGACCGGGGCAGAAACCACCCCGTGCACTGGACTGGGCTCCCTCGCTGCTGCCCCTTGTTCTTGGGGGAAAAAGCCCTGTGGAGCCCCGAGATTGCAGCATCCCTTTCTCAGGAACGATGGTTTGCAGCAGCACGGGGCTGTCTCTGCACCAGCCATGGCCAGCCCTGAGTCCCGGCCAAGTGTGACAGCAGGCACAGGGACCCCGATCCAGGGGGGGTGCTGCAGGGACCCTCCTGCCTCTACAGAGCGTCTGCCTGGCTCCTGCACACCCCCAGGAAGGGATTTCTGCAGCAGCGATGTGCAGTGTGCCCTGGGATCCATCAACTGGGATGCATCCCTTGGGATCAATTCCCTGGGCTCCAGCCCTTGGGCTCCAGCCCCTGGCATGCATTCCTTTGGCATCCAGCCCCTGGGATCCATCCCATGGGATCCATCCCTTGGGATCCAGCCCCTGGGATCCATCCTGTGGGATTCATCCTCTGGGATCCAGCCCCTGGGATCCATCCTGTGAGATCCATCCTGTGGCATCCAGCCCCTGGGATCCATCCTGTGGGATCCATCCTGTGGGATCCAGCCCCTGGGATCCATCCCGTGGGATCCAGCCCCTGGGATCCATCCCGTGGGATCCATCCTGTGGGATCTAGCCCCTGGGATCCAGCCCTTGGGATCCATCCCGTGGGATCCATCCCATGGGATCCATCCCGTGGGATCCAGCCCGTGGGATCC
Organism: Malurus melanocephalus; assembly: GCF_030028575.1. NCBI lineage: Eukaryota > Metazoa > Chordata > Aves > Passeriformes > Maluridae > Malurus > Malurus melanocephalus. The sequence goes on along the minus strand of NW_026623826.1, from coordinate 146,780 downwards.
ATCCCCTGGGATCCAGCCCGTGGGATCCATCCTGTGGGATCCAGCCCCTGGGATCCAGCCCGTGGGATCCAGCCCTTGGGATCCAGCCCGTGGGATCCAGCCCTTGGGATCCATCCCGTGGGATCCAGCCCTTGGGATCCATCCCGTGGGATCCAGCCCCCTTTGCATGACTGGGCTGGGGAAAATCAGCCCCCGGCCTGTCCCTGCGTGTACCCAGGAAAGGACCTGCAGTGGTGCCCGTGCTGGCAGCGTGGTGGCACAGTCAGCTCTGCCCATCGCTCGTGGTGGCCATTCCTGGGGCTGGACCATCCTCTCGTGTGTTCAGCAGTTCCATATCCCCACGGACACCTGCAGCTGAGCCTGTAAGACACAGAGGGTGGGAGTCAGCACAGTGGTGAAGGGCTGAGTGTGGCACCACAGGCTGCCCACAGTCCTGGGCAGCTGCTGTGGGGGTCCCTGGGGTGCTGAGCACCCCGTGAGCCTGAGGACAGCTCTTTATGTGCACACAACAAACCCTATGACAGCCATTCAAGACCCTCCCTTCATCGCTCAAATCCACGTTTGCCCAAAACCCATGGATGTGGGACACATCTCCTTTCCTGGGAGCGACTTCCAGGTCTCCAGGTCTGCACACCGGACCTGGGGATGGCCCTGTCACCCCACTGCCACAGTCCCAGCCCCGGTGAGAAAAGACAGGACAAAGCCTTGTCTGGCCCCGTGAGACACGGCTGGGAGAGCTCAGCTGCCATCCCCAGGGAGGTGCTGGTGGGGGAAGAAACGCCGAGAAAGCCTGGAGGAATGCACCAGGCAGCACATCCCGCCGGGATGGAGGCAAAACATCTGCACAGCTCACCCAGCCCTGCCCGAGAGAGAGMTCAGGGCAGAGAGACACCCAATCCTCCCTTCAGTGTCCCCAAGATGGGACAAAAGCCCAGCACTGCAGCTCTGCAGGGCCTGCCCTTTCCCCCTTTGTTCCCACGCGCAGTTTTCTCCCAGATTGCCGTGAAAGACGCCTGCCACCAGCATGTCACTGGTCACCATGCTCACACTGCTGCTGGGGCACCTCCGTGTGGGGACACCAGTGTCCCCTGAGCCAGGAGAGCCGACACACCGGTGTCCCCCGAGCCAGGAGAGCCAACACACCAGTGTCCCCCGAGCCAGGAGAGCTGACACACCGGTGTCCCCCGAGCCAGGAGAGCTGACACACTGGTGTCCCCTGAGCCAGGAGAGCTGACACACCGGTGTCCCCCGAGCCAGGGGAGCCGACACACCGGTGTCCCCCGAGCCAGGAGAGCCACAGCCCCAAGCTGCTTAATCCACTCGTGCAGCTGTGAAGGCGCCACATGGGCTCGGAAGAATCCGGAATGACAAATGATGGTCCTGCCAATGCTGGGGATCCACCAGGCACCGCCTCATCCCCAGGGTCAGTGTGTCCGGAGGGTGCCCAGGACAGTCCCCTGGCACCCCTAGGGTCAGTGTGTCCAGAGGGTGCCCAGGACAGTCCCCTGGCACCCCCAGGGTCAGCGTGTCCGGAGGGTGCCCAGGACAGTCCCCTGGCACCCCTGTGGCCACAGCAGCGCTGCTGGCATTGCCCGTGCCCCGAGTCGCCGCTCACCTCCAGCCTCGCCTGTCCCAAGCCGTGTCCCTGTCCCGCCAGCGCCGGTGGG
>NW_026623826.1:141288-144658 GCF_030028575.1 Malurus melanocephalus | reverse complement strand
AGCAGCGCTGCTGGCATTGCCCGTGCCCCGAGTCGCCGCTCACCTCCAGCCTCGCCTGTCCCAAGCCGTGTCCCTGTCCCGCCAGCGCCGGTGGGTGCTGCAGGATGAGGAGTGGGCGAGTGCTCCCAGAGCTCCGTGGCCACCGGGAGCTGCTCCCGGCAGCGCTGGGCTGAGTCAGAGCTCGGCCCTCCCCGCGGTTACAACACAGCGCCCTTTCCCCTCTCCAGGCAGGCCTCCTCTGCAGGAAATGTCCTTTTTTAATAGCACTTGGGATTTGTTCCTCCTTGAAATTCCCCAGCCCTGCGAGGCCAGCCTGGGGCTCCTCAGGGACGCCTGAGCCCCCCGGCCAGGAGGGCCCTGCTGTGAGCAGCTCCAGGCTCTCTGGAGGGTGGAAGGCATCGGGTGATGCTCAATCCCATGCAGGTGCCCCTTTCCCCTCCTCCTGGCCCCCCAAATCCTGACCTTCACCAGCCATCAGAGCCCCATTCCTGCCCCAGACAAGCTTTACTCCATCAGCTTCCCAAACAGCCCTGCTGCCTCCACCAAGGTGGCACCAGGCAAGGTAAATTCTGCCCAGGAACTCCCTCCTGGCTGGTGAGGACTGAGACCATGGAGGGGAACGTGCCCTTGGATGGAAGGACTCACTCAACCCCAGAAATGTCAKGGCTGAGCCCAGRACAGCTCCTGCTGCCTGTTGGGTCCCTGCAGGCAGTGATCACGGGGGGATGCTGCCCCCTGGCATTTTRCAGCACGAGTTGGTGCCAGAACAGCTCCAGTTCTCCTTCCCACCGGGGCCTTCCAGCTCTCCCAGCATCTCCATCCCATCCCTCAGCCTCTCCATCCCGTCCCCCACAGACCACGGTGGCCTCTGCGGAGGAGAGGTGCCTCCCCTCTCCCTTCCTCCCTTCCTCCCTCCCTCCCTCGCCAGCGCTGGTATTAAATCAAAGGTTTATGAGAAAATGGAGGGGCCAGGGGAGATCCTAATCTGGTCACAGGCTGATTAACCCCGAGTTCAGGCTGAGGTCCTGATGCTCAGCTATAAATAGCTCTGCCTTCCCTTTCCCATCCTCCTGCCGGGGCTGCGTGCCTGCCCTTTTATGGTCAAAAAGGCAGATTTGGAGCCCGAGCAGCCCCCATCTCCCCCCATCTCCCTTGCTGGGGACGAGCCAAGGGGGCCCAGGGGGACGCTGCTCCTGCTCGCTGGGTTCTGCTGGGATGAATTATAATGCCAAGAACAAAGGAGCAGGTTTGGGGGGCTGCGAGCAGGGGATGGGTGCAGAGGGGAGAGCGCATCTGGTTTGTGGGGCTGGAGTGAGGGAGAAATCACCTAATTTGGTGTCTCTGCAGAGCTGGGAYCCTCCACACCCTGCTCGAGGCACAGGGTGGTGGCATGGCAGGGACAAATGACGCCTCTCCATGTCTGTCACCCCAGGGAAGGGCACCGACCCCGCTGTCCCTGCCAGGCCACCACTGTGCCCGGTTCTGCCATGTGGAACCCACTGGTGCCAGTGGGTGGGTGAGGGGCTGAAACCCTCCAGCACCACAGCCTGCCCTGGGAGCAAGGAGTCTCTGGAGAGGGATGAGCAGCAGAACAGGGATTTGTGGCTGGACRGAGCCATGGAAGCTATGGAAGAGCCGAGGAACACAGGAGCCTTTCCCACAGCCTCAGCCCTTCCCCGCTGCTGCAGAATCTCGGATCATCCATCCACCATCTCCCCATCCTCCCCCCAGAGCTGCTCCCCTTCCATGCCCGCTGCCCACCCCACCCTGGAAGGTGTTTTGGGGCTGGGGGACACCGCTGGCACTGGGATCAGCCCCGGGGCACACGGAGCGTGGGATCCCAGGCCGGCAGCATCCTTCCCTCTTTGTTTACACGTCACATTCCCGGGCTGCAGGAAGTGGTGCAGGGGTGAAGTCCCAGAGGGGACAGGCCAGCACGTCACCGGGCTGCAGCCRCGCTGGGAAGGGCTGGTGGGAACCAGGAGCGCTGCAGGGAGAGCTCCCCATGGACGCTGTTCCCAAGCAGAGTGGGGAGGCTGCTCCAGAACCCTCCGTGCTCCCGGACTCTGCTCCTCACCCCGGTGGAGTGTTGAGGGGACATTTGGCATGGTGGGCATGGAGCTTCCCAGAGCTGGGAGTTGGAGTGGACAGGGAGCACCAGGCTCCTTCTACTCAGGCACAGGCACATTCTCTCTGAGGAATTCTCCCTCGAGTTGCCATGAATTTGGCTGCTTCTCCCAGTTCTATCACCACCTTATCTCTGCACATCTCCCCCACAGGCTCCCGGTTTTCCCAGTCCAGCCATTCAAACAATAAAAAACAGTGAAATAAAATTACTGAAATGGCTCCAGTTCCCAGCATTCAGGAGATGAGAAATGGAAAAATGAGGACCGCAAAATTTACGTGGGGACTGGTGTAACAGTCATCATTCCTCTGCAGAGCCGCCAGCAGGAAWTGTGGGGCTGCAGGTGGGCAAGAACAAAATGAAATTTAAAAAAATGAGGTTGAAAATGGAGAGAAAAAAAAAAAAAGAAACACAAATCCCAATTGAGTGATTCCAGTTAAAAAGGCAAGGCTGGGAGAGGGATATTGTCTAAAGTGGCAGTGGCCAGTGAGCCGGTCCCACAGCGAGATCAGGGTGACCTTTTGGTCACCACGGGGCACCTGCCCCACCTGTGGCACAGCAGATCCCACAGCCCCGTGCCCAGGCCCTATCTCCTGCCATCCCTTGTCCGAGGGGAGCTGCTCATCCGCCTCCCATGAGAGCTCACCCCAAGGCAGGGATGTCCCTGCAGAGAGGGGACATCTGCTCGCTCCCAGAGCCCCAGAGCAAAGACACATCACTGGGCAGCACCCACGGGCCCTGCTGGCCAGGGTGGGCAGTGTCCAGCACTGCCAGCAGAGCCCAGTCCCTGTGCCCTCCCAGTGCCCGGCTGGCAGGTGCTGCTGCTGGGCACACCCTGCCCCAGTTGCCCCAGCATCCCAGAGTGGGCAGGCAGCAGATCCCCAGCACCCCAGAGAGGCCAGAGCCAGGGTTGAGACAGGCTGAGAAGGGCCCTGTGAACACACACAGCCCCGGGCAGGCAAACGGGTTTGGGGTTCTGGAGCAGTGAGCACCCGCAGCACCCACCGGCCTTCAGCCCCAGGACACGCATGGGCTTCACCCACCCTGGCTGGAGCCTTCCCCTGGGCAGCATCTGCCCCCATCGCCTCCCCTGTGCTCCAGCCAAGGCCAGGGATGGTGAAACAACCCCAGAGCTCCGATTTCCAGCCTCTTGCCTCATTGCTGGGCCGTTGCTGCCTCTGCCCCGTACAGCTCAGGTGCTGGGGCTGCCCTGGGGACAGCTGGGTCCCCAGCCTGGGACAGACC
>NW_026623826.1:125673-140552 GCF_030028575.1 Malurus melanocephalus | reverse complement strand
ACCCCAGCGCTGCTCTCCCGGAGCCACCCTGGGATGATCTGCTGGCTCTTCCCGCACAGCCCCAGGAGAGGAGCAGGGTAACAGGGTGAGCAGAGGCTCAACCCCAGGGTTATCCCAGAACAAACCTCGGAAAAGCCTGATCGGGGACAAGGGTGGCTCTTGGACAGAAAAGAGACCAAGAGGGAAAAAAGGGCTCTTAATCATCTGCAGACCGTCTCTCAACAAGTGTGGAGGGAAATGCCACGCTATCCAGCAGCCACCCAGAGCTGCAGCCTGTCTAGACMCTGCCTTTCCCAAATTCCTGCTGATAACTGCTTGGGAAATCTTTGGCCGAGGTGTCTGCCTGAGTTTGTCCAAAGTTGACTTCTCTCCCACCGGCTGGTGGTGGGGAGGCAGCTCCACTGTCCTTTGGAGATGGTGCACGGGGTCTGGGGAGCCAGGCTGGGCACAGGCAGGATAGCCCTGTGYTGRGGACACTGCCCRTGGCATGGGGAYACAGGTCAYGTCCCACCAGCGGCTCCCCAAGCCCGTGTGCAGTGTCCCAGTGCCAGGGTGATGCCACTTCCCCAGGAGAAGCAGCGGGGAGCTCCTGAGGAACAGCAGAATGGGGACAGATTGGGACCGTGATGGTCACAGCTGTCCTGAGAGGCTGCAGTGCCCTGCTCRGTGTCACTGTCCCATTGCAGAGGGACACAGAGCCCATAGAGAACCTGTACCCTCAGGGGTGGCATCGTGCCCTGGCTGTACCCGCTGTCCCTGCGGAGGTGATTGTCCCTGCAGGGGAAGGAGGCAGGGGCACATGGCACCTTGCAGCCACCGGGCACATTGTCCCCAGGTGACCCACATGGAGGGGACAGCCACTGCCAGAGCTTTAGGAGCAGAGGGACAGCCCAGAGCCCCATAAACCCCACAAAGGCAGCACTGAGGGAGGAGGAACCACCTGGGGATCCTTTGCGAGGCCATCAGCCCTGCTGGCCATCACCTGCTGCCCTCCCCTGTGGCCAGGACAGGGCTCAGCCCCCGCAGGATCACCCACTCTGCAGCCACCTCGGCAGCTCCGGGGCTTTGAGGATGCAGCCACCATTCCCTCGGAGAGCAATGGGGCTGGGGAAGCGCCAGGGCTGGGATAACACCAGCAGGGACAGAGCCCTGAGCGACAGAGCAAGGCAGGGACAAAGTGAGGCAGGGACAGAGCGAGGCAGGGACAGAACAGAGCCCTGGGGGACAGAGTGAGGCAGGGACAGAGCGAGGCAGGGACAGAGTGAGGCAGGGACAGGCTGGGCTGGCCCCAGCATCCCCACAGCCGTGGGCAGCGAGATGCTCCAGTCGGTGTGAGTGTGCTGGGTACGGTGGCTCCAACACCCTGTGAGCCTCAGGCACCGAGCCCCGGCCCCGTTCCCTCCCCAGCTCCTTTTGCCCCAAAAGTGGCAGCAGTACAGGTGGCCAGAAAAGCCAAGAATGGGGTCCATTTGCCCACCCATCCAGGCTCACCTTTGCCTTCCCGGCTTTCCCATCCTACACATCCACAGAGCAGAAAGCAATTCCTCYCCAGCCCCAGGAAGGTCCATTCCCCATATCTGAAAGCTGGGCGAGCCCCACCAAGCCCAGCCCCAGGATGGAGCTGTAGGGACAGATTTTGGGGAACCCCTTTGCCGGGGATGCCCTGACCTTGAGGAGGCTTCGGCCACTCCTGGCCATTCCTGGCCACTCCTGAACACTCCTGGCCACCCCTGGCCAGCTCAATGCCCACATTTCYCTGCTCCTGGCTGTGCTCCTGTGCCCTCCCAGAGTGCTGCCCAGCTCTCCAGAGCCATCCCGAGATGGGCTGGCGGAGGGGGATACTGGGTGAGTTATGGTGCCACAACCTCCCCCATCCCCACTGCCCCACACACCCACCCGTGCCCCCTCCCGCTCCCTCCATCCGCAGCCACCTACCTGTGACCCCACACCTGCCCTGGGCCACCGTGGGGACACGGCCACGTGCCCGCCACCTCCTCTGGGCACGTCACAACCCGGCCACTGCCACCCGCCGCCGCAGGCCGGGGCCCTTTTGAAGCGCCCGGCATGGGAGCCCTGGGCTCAAAACTCCTCGCAGGCTCCTCAGAAGCTGGAAAAACCTTTTTCTTTTTACCTTATATGAGCTGTCGGGGGAGGCCAGGCCGCAGCGGGCAGCGCTGTCAGGGGCGCCGTGGGGATCCATTGGCTGGGGGGCCATCACGTGGGCCCTGCCGCCACCGCCGCCGCGCGGCCCACTGTTGCTTTTACCCCCTAAGGAAGGGCCGCTTGACAATTTTCATATTTCTTCTAAATTTGGAGATTTCAGACAATGCTGGGAGGCTTGGCTCGGGCTGCCAGAGGCCCATGTGGAAGTCATTAAGGCGGAGAGGGGGAGCGAGGGAAGGAGGGTTGGGGGAAGCGAGGGGGAGGAGAGCGGCCAGGGCTGCCAGCAGCTCGCCTGGGAACCCGGGCCGGCCCGGCCGGAGAAAGTTGTTTGGAATAACTCACTTCCTCCCGGGATGGTGCACGGGGGGGATGCGCTCCGGTGGGGCTGGATGGCCGCGGGGACAGGGCCGGTGCTGGCGTCCATCCCGCCCAGGGAGCGGAGATGCTCGCCGGCCTGGCTGGAGGTGTCCCGTGACGCTTTGAAAAGCTCCATCTGGTCTGGGAAAAAAGGCGTTGTGATGGCCCTGCCATGGGTACAGGGTGGGATCCCTGCGTGTCCCCACGGCTGGGACCCCCGTGGGATGGCGGTGGCGAGGCCGGGACCATGGGGCTGGGTGTACGTGGCCCTTTCTTGGGTTCTGGTGGCACAGAGAGCCTGTGTGGGAGTTCTGTCACCAGCCTAGCCCCTCCTGACCACTGTGGACCGTGAGTCCATCCATGTGGGGCCTCCAGCCGGCACTGGGGCACACAATGAGCAGCCAGGGTGCAGCTGGGACAGAAAACTCCTGGCACCTCCATCCTCCTGCTCCATCAGCCCTGGCGTGGTGAGGAAGGAGCTCATCCCTGCTCCGGACACYGCTGCTCTGCCTGGGCCCCTGGGCAGTGAATCCAGCATGGAGCACAGCTCTGGAGCAGCAGGAATGGCCTCTGCAGCATGAAATAACCAAGGGAGGGCCAGCAAGACACCACCAGCTGCTCCTGTGGCTTTGCAAGGTGCTGAGAGGAGCAGAGAGCTGCGTTCTGGGGTGTCATTCTGGGGTGACATTCTGGGGTGACATTTTGGGCTGTCATTCTGGGCTGTCATTCTGTGGTGTCATTCTGGGCTGTCATTCTGGGGTGACATTCTGGGATGACATTCTGGGGTGTCGTGCTTCCTGGCTTGTGGGAAGGAGCCTGATCCTGAGCCATGCACGGGCACAGTGGTGGGGACAAATGTGGACAAGAGTGTGGCAGGGCAGGACTTGCACCAGTAACACATCCCACAGAGGGCTTCTGCCATCTCCAGACCCCTGAGCCTGCTGGGACAGCCCCAAAGGCAGGGCCAGAGCCTCTCTGCCACCATGGCAGGCTTTGTACAGTGCAGGCTTTGGAATCACTCCAACTCYCCCTGGCACCACCTCGGCACCAGAGCCACTGCAGCAGAGCTGGACATCTCCATGTGTGTCCCGGGAATATCCCTCATCCCRGAGAAAAGGAGAGGCAGGGAACCCGCCTGTGCTRGACAAAGCACCAGAAAACYRCCCAGCACCTGSCAGGAGWGCAGGGAGGGGAGCAGCAGAGCCTGGATCTGCCCAGATCCAGAGGGGAGAGGCATCTGCTGTCCTGTAAGGGGCAGGTACCTGGTCAGGAATAGGAAGCACTTCCCAGGGGCTGCTTGGGAAAAACCCCAATCCATGTTTCAATTGCTGCACACACAGAGAGCCAGCGGCCCCGGGCAGGACAAGCCCTGGTTTTGCCAGGGCCCAGGAGCAGCCAGCTCCCAGCAGGTCTGTCCGTGGTCACTGGGGCACTGCGATGAGCCCAGGCTCAGTGGACTGGGATTGCACAGAGCACAGCAGGACATGCCCTTCCCCGGCTGCAGACAGCCTTGGTGCACGGCACTGAGCTGGGATGACACCTGTGGGCTGTCCCCAGGACACGCTGGGGCTCTCCATGGGCACAGACCCTCCCTCACCACCTCCAATCCCCAAACCCCTCGCTGTGCCCRGCACCCCATGCCCAAACTCATCCCCATCCCTGGGAGCCAGCAGGGAGATCTCCCAGCCCCTTCTGTCCCCTCTCCCTCTGCTCTCGGSGGGCTGGCTTTGAGCGAGGCACAACCGAGGGCTGCCATTAAACAAACACTATAATTAGAAACCAGGTTCCCTAAACGAAGTGAAAAATGTAACGTTAGCCTGTGTTTGTTCGCTGGATGCTGCGCTCTTGTTCCATGACCCAGAGGGGTCGTGCCCTGTGGTTTCTGAGAAGCCTTAATAAGGTAATGTTTAGGAGGTTACTATCTTTACAGCTCTTGTCTTRTTACAACTCCATAAGAAAAACATTTGGGGCAAAGCAGGATTCCTTGGCGCGGGTTTGTTTTTGTTACTCCTTCGYTAAGATGCTGCCCAGCCATCCCTCCTCACCACAGATTCAGTTTCAGTATCTCCACAAAAGTGACTTTTTTTGCCACCTCCCGCTGACCTCCAGCCTCTCTGGCTGTGTTAAAGGGCATGGGTCAAGTGGCGGTGACAGCCCTGTCCCAGGCAGGTGGGGAGAAAGCCACTGGCTGCACATGGGGTGATGCCATGGGTCAGTGATGGAAAGGGCTGCTCCCACCTTCCCAAGAGCCTAGGAAGTGATAAGGAAACATCACAGACACACCAAATTCCCAGCCTTTCCCTCTGCTGCTTGCCATCAGAAGGGCCTGCTGGAGGGCATTTCTCAGCCCRTGTATTATTACAACCCCTGCCTCCCTCACCCCCTTGCAGGGCAGGAATGATGGACAAGCTCCACTGGAGCAGCTCTGGAGGTGACCTTCAGCACTRGCCTGGGCTGCCCTGTGAATCCCTTCCCTCCCTGGACTGCAGCAGGGAGCAGGGAATGGGGASCAGGGCAGGAGATTGTCTGCTCTGCCTTCAAACCACCAGTTCCCCTCTGGTGATGACTGCCCAGGAGTTTGGGGGTCCCTGCCTGTGATCCCTTGCCCAGGGACACAGAGAGAAGCTTGGCTTGAGCACAACCCTCCARGACAGACATCAGTGTTGCTGCCAAGCTTTCCATTTACCTCCACCCTTGGCCTTGCCCTGGGAAACCGRGAACTTGGACTCCTGCCCACCAGCAAAAGCCACCAAAGCCCTTAAAATGAAAGGCTTTCTCCTCACAGACCCAGAGGGCACTGCTGCCTGAGAGCATCCCCCAGCCCTCGGCGTCGCAGGGAAGGCAGTGGGGATGGCTCCAGGGTGCCCCATATACCCCACACAGGGCTAAAACACCAGCCCTTCCCACAGCCAGGAGCTGGGATGCCGAGGGCACTCTGGCAGGACTGTCTCACTTTTGTAAAAGTGAAGCCATCCCTCTCCAAAGCACTCAGGGGCTGGTGTGTGATTGCTGCTGCAGGGGAAGGAGAACTGAGTTATTGGGAAGCCAGCATTGCCAATCCATACTGTGCACAGGCTAAGGCAAGGAGCCCAGAGGGCTGGAAAAGGTCAGAGGGCAAGCACAGGAGTCACGGAGGGACCAGGGCATGGGGACAGGCAGGATGATGGGATCCATGGCCAGCTAATGCCTCAGTGCTCCCTTCAGCCTTCCAGCTCTGTCCTCTGAGGAGCTGAGACTGCCTTCACAGAGCACCCAGAGGGGCTTACTGGGACCGGGATCTGTCCGTGCGATGCCCTCACATCAGCCCCTCCAGCCCTGCCCCAGTTCCACCATCGGGGAGCAAACACGGGACACCGGGACAGGGAGGCACCGGGACAGCCACCGGCCCCGCAGCGGGCGCTGTGCCGGGCTGGGAAGGAAGGAAGCGGCTGTTCCCAGCCCGGAGAGCGGCAGAGCAGGCTTTTTCCATCAGGTGCTCTGTCTCCAGCAACAGGAGGCAAAGGAAAACAAAAGCCAGGAGAGGAGCGCGACACAGGAGGAACCTGCGCGTCTGGATCGTGTAAGCAGCGACGTGCTGTAAACGCGGGCCGGGTGATGGATGTGCCGGAGGGGCTGCTCAGGATGTGCCGGACGCGCATCTTCCCCCGCCCGCCCGACGCCTCCGGTCCCCCCGGAGCCTCCTGTCCGGGGGCTCGGGGTGCTGCTGGCTCCGCGCTCCCCAGCCCCGCTCAGCTCTGCCTCCCGCCGCCCAAATCTGGCTGTTATCTCCCGCCTGGGATCCAAAGGGCGTGATTTACAGCATCACCCAGCTCCCCGCCCGGGGACGGCTGGATTAGAGCTGTATAAATAATATTGTGCAGTGATGCAGAGCCCGGGCCAGCGAGACATCGCGCTGCCAGTGTGGTCACCCCTCCTGCCCGCAGCACYCCGGCGCTGCAGCACTGTGATGCCCCTTCCCTCCCTCGGGAAAGCCCGTCCTGCCAGGCTGAGGTCTTCTGAGACAATGAGGGCACAGAAAAGGATGGGTCTTTGTCCTACAGCAGCTGCTGTGGGGAGAGCACCCATCCCACCCGATGCCAGCAATAAATTCCTGGCGGCCCYGTCCAGCCGTGCTGTGTCTCTGTGTTTATGCAATGGCAGGAGCCGGCAGAATTAAGCACTTTTTGTTTTTCCCTTTTTTGAGAACGGGGAGTTTTAATTCCCACCAAACAATGTTCTTTTTCCAGCAAGCTTAAAATAAGCCTTTTTGGCTGGGGCGTCTCTGGAGCTGTTGTGCAAATAAGGATGTGAGCTCCGTGCTCTGGCTGGGCCAGCACTACCTGCCAGGGGGGTTTTTGGGGGGACATGGGAGGCCCCCGGGCCTGGCCCTCCTCCCACACRCCACAGGGCTGGCTCTGGGCAGGGCAGCTCGCTGAAGCTTCCCTTTGATGAGTGGAAAATGTTGCTCATGCAGAGATAGGGATGTGCCCGTGCCRGAGCCTCCCGCCAGACCCGTCTGCCTGGCCCCGGGGTGGGTGTGTGCCCAGGTGTGCTGGGGCCTCACAAACCCCATCAGGAGCTGGGTTCTGGAATAGCCTGGTGCCTGGAGAAGTGACCATGCCCTGCAGAGTGGCACCAACAGTGGAGCTGCCCACTGCCCACTGCCCACTGCCCACTGCAGGTGGAGGGGACAGCAGACCCCACACCAGCAGCTCCCACCCCAACAGGGACATTCCTGTTTGTAGGAAAAGGCACAAAGCTGTTTTCTGCCAGCATAGGTTTAGGATCTGGTTTCTCCCCAATCCCTTACCTGCAGTTCCTGCTTTGTGCTCTGCCCACAATCCCTGCCCAGGGCATCCCTCCTGCCAAGCCCCGAATCCCTCTGCAGCACAAGGCTGGTGTGGGTTCTGTGAGGGYAACCTGGCAAATAAACACCTGGCTTTGCTCAGGCCATGTGGAACCCACCTTCACAGCCTCCCCTGCCCCCTCTGGATCCCTGTTCCCACTCTCCAGCTGTTTCCCGAGTTTCCCAAGGCAGTGTGACAATGTGGTGACAGCAGCAGGGATGAACATGCACAAAATCTGAGCATTTCTTCTCTCCTGTCAGGGTCACCCCCTCCCAGGGGAGCCTTTGGGGGTTTCCAGCACTCCAACCCCACACACTCTGCTCCCTCCTCCCTCAGGGATGGCACTACAGCCAGGAAGGGCACACAGAGCCCCCCAGCCATCCTGTCCCAGCCTGGGGACAGAGCCTCCCCATCCCAGCCCCTTCCCTTGTGCGAGGCCGGTGGGGAAAAGCCTCCTGTGCCTGTCCCCGCCTCCCCCAGCTTATCAAATTTGGCCATGTCTGAAAAGGCCTGGTTTCCTTTTCACCAAAAAAGATCAAAACTGGGTAATTGGCTGCCGGCACAGATGCCTCTGCGCCTCTCTCATGTGTAAACAGCATTGCCGAGCGCTGACACAACGCAGGCACACGCAGGCGCCCCGGGGTTGCCACCAGCCCTTCTGGGGGTCCCAGAATGGGGTGAAATTGCTGGGTGCAGGCAGGGGCTGCCACAGCACCCCAGAAAATGCTGGTGGCCAAAGGCCAGGTGCTGCCGTACACCTGAAGCACAGGAAGGTGCTTGCAGAGCTCCTGAGGTGACAAACGGGACACTGTGTGCTCAGATCTCAGCCAAGRGGACAGCAAAGCCCTCGAAATGCTGAGCTGGGGATGTTAACACGGGCTGGGGAGGGTGGGAGCAGCCGGACTGTTTCCTGCTGCATCCCAGGGCAGGCAGAAGGATTAGGATTTGGGGGTACAGAGACTTTTATCCTATTGACAGGGATTTCCCGAGGCCCAGCTCACGGACTGGGGAAAGAAGGTGGGAATTTCCCACTGCCCTACAAAGCTCAAGGGCCTTCAAATCCCTGGGGATGCACAGCGAGACGGGAGGAGGAGGAGGGAACATCCAGTGCTGCCACCAAAGGAGCGGGGCATAACCTGTGCCCGGGAGCGTGGGGAGCAGCGCCGGGCACCCCGGCTGCGGCTGGAGGGGAGGAGAGAGGGATGGAGGGCGGGATGGAGGGCGGAGGGATGCAAGGAGGGATGAAGGGGCGGAGGGATGCAGGGAGAGTTGGAGGGAGAGATGGAGGGGCGGATGGAGGAGGGATAGAGGGCGGAGGGATGCAGGGAGGGATGGAGGAGGGATGGAGGGGCGGATGGAGGGGCGGAGGGATGCATGGAGGGATGGAGAGGCGGAGGGATGGAGGGGAGGAGGAAGGATGCGGACGGGAAGGACGGAGCGCTGGAGCGGTTGGGTGGCGGACAGCACCATCGCGTGGCACTTGACCGCAGGGACAGCGACAGCACAGGAAAAGGGGGTGCAGCGCCAGGCCCTGTGCCCCGTCCCTGGGATGGGCATTACAGCCATCCACTCCCGTGCCTCAGTTTCCCTCCCCGCAGCACTCTGCACCCCGATGCTCGGCTCTGGGTGGCCAGAGCGGCACCCACCCACCCTCAGCACCCCCAGCTCCGGGCCCAGACCCACGGCCAGCTGAGGGCACAGCTGCTTGTGCCCCCATGGCAGCAGTTGGGGAAGGGTCTGGGGGCAGACGGACCAGGGGTGCAGGGAATGATGGGTGCCACCCTCTCACTGCTGGGCAGAAGAGTTTGGGGACTCCTGGGGACAGCAGAGCCACTGCTGGTGGTGGCACACAGGTGACAGTGGCCCCYCAGCCCCAGTTACCTGCTCACCTCRCTGCCAGCGCAGGACTCAGCCACTGCKCCTCCTGTGAGCCCCAGCCCTGCTCTGCCAGCCCAGCAGCCGCGTCCCTCCGGCCCTGTCAGGGCTGTGACCACGCTGGTGGCACCACCGGAGCCCAAAGCACGTTATTRCCAGAAGAGCCCCCTGGGGCTGCCTGGCCCATGGGGCACTCGCCACTGACCACAGTCGCCACCACCAGCGGAGCCAGCGCCCGGGGCGGCGACGGGTGGCCGAGTCCCAGACCACGCTGGCCCCCTGCCCTGTCTGCTCCGAGGCTCCCTGGCACCTTGGGGACCGGACACACCTCCGGCGGGGCACAGCCGGGGGCTGGGGCTTTCCCTTTTTAGCTGCCCGGCTCGCAGGGACCGGCCACACTGCAGGRCAGCGCCGGCAGCCCCTCCGCGGCCATGGAGCGGGCTCCAAACCTGGTAGGTGCCTCCCTGGTGGCTCAGGGCTTGCTCCTCATTTTCCTCCTCTAACAGAATTATTTGCACGCTTGTTTACCGGGGGTTGTTTGTTTTGGAGTTGCCTGCTGTGGCGTGCCAGGGCCATCGCTCCCACGCCTGGCACGGYGAGGATGGGGCAGCCTGGCAGAGCCACGCCAGCCCGGCCGGACAGCCCGGCACGGACCGGGAGAACAGCCCTGGCCGAGCGGTGCCTGCCCCAGGGCAGGGTGTGGGGCTGCAGGGACACRGATAGCAGGGAGAGGGACTACAGAAAGCAACTTTGTTCCCTGCTGGGCAGCCTGCCGGGTGGCAGCACACGGCCGGAGGGAGAAGGGAAGGAAAAAGCATCTTTTCTCTYTCACCGTCCTCAGGGCACAGAGGGAGGGCGAGGAGGGTTTGGATAAAGATTCCATTCTTGACTGTCTCACCTCTGTAAGGCTCCTTTTAAACCAAAGGCAGCCCAGGTACAGCCTGAGCCCTYCTGGCACGCAGCTGCTTGGGGTGGGCAGGGAAGGGACCGGGCACAGCTTGGGCAGCACAGGCAGGGGCACCTCAACTGCCAGGGTAGGGGCAGCCACACATCMGCTCACTGTGACCGTGTGCTCACCGTTCCTGCAAACTGCCCTTCCACGGGCCTCACCTGCAGGCCATTGCATGTGCCACCCAAAGTCACCGTGGTCCTGCCATCACCTGGTGACCCCTGGCAAGYGGGAGAGCTCCCCTTCCGTGCCAGCCCTGCAGCCTGAGCACCGACTCACTATCCTTGTTCCTCAGCTTCTCTTGTGCATCTTCACCTTCGCCATGGTCCCGGATGCCGAAGCCAAGGACCAGAGCAAGGCAGCCAAGGGCAGGAGAAGGGGCCTGGCACGGCCCCCAACAGCCACCCCTGCCCTGGCCTGGGCCCCGGACGAGCCCTACAGCAGCATGGCAGAGTACGAGCACAGCATCCAGGACATGGTGCGCCAGCTGAGGAACGGCTCCGAGCCGGGTGACGCCAAGTGCCAGGTGAACCTGAGGCTCTGGAGGTCCAACCGCAGGAGCCTGTCCCCCTGGGCCTACAGGTGAGCTCGGGCAGGGAGCTGGGGACAGGCACGGTGGCACTGTGCCAGGATGTGACCCCGAACCCCATTTCATCCTGGGCACCCACTACCCCCATCCCACCATGTGTCCAGCCTTGTCCCGCTTTCCCTCTCCCCCAGGATAAACCACGATGCCACACGGATCCCAGCAGACATCCCCGAGGCCCGCTGCCTGTGCACTGGCTGCATCAACCCCTTCACCATGCAGGAGGACCGCACCATGGCCAGCATTCCCATCTACAGCCGGCTGCCCGTGCGCCGCCTGCTGTGCCCAGGGCCGTCTGAGGCGGGGCACCGACCCTCGGCCAGGAAGAAGTGCCACAAGAAGTACCAGATGGTGATGGAGACCATCGCTGTGGGCTGCACCTGCATCTTCTGAGGCTGCAAAGCTAACCCCTGCAGCTCCCCACGGCCATCTAACCAGCTTGCTCCTGCTTGCCATGCTTGCCCAGCCCTGGGAGAGGTCACCTGGCTGGGCATCAGGGTGAGAGCAGTACCCTGTGCAGGAGGTGCTCAAAATTCCCCTGCAGACTCCATCAGCCCCAGCAGCTGCTTTGGGGACACCAGTGCAGAGGCAGCCCCTGTGAGCCACCCACGGGACCCAGCAGCCATGCAGTGCCACCCAGTGCCCCCAGCCTCCAGGGAGGAGCTCAGCTGCAGGCTGGGGAGAGAGGGAGGCAGCTGCCCRGGGTCCCTCTGGCTGGGCAGGATCGGGATTGGGATCGGGATTGGGATTGGGGAAGGAGGAGGCCTGATCCCGATCCCGAAGTCCCCATTTCCCTTTGTTTGCTGCCTCGCTGCAACAGCTCCAGTAATGCCCAGCCCTCCCATCTTTCCCAGTCCTCCCCAGCGCTCCCCCAAGCTCCACTGTGCCAGGCTGGGCAATCCAAGGAGTTGGGCAAGCTGCTGCTGGTTTGGGCAGCTTCTGCGGTCTCAATAAAGYGCATCGCTGGCCCTGGTCTGACACTGCCCTTCTGCCCTGCCCAGYTTCTCCCAGCAGAGCCCTTCTGCCCCCCAAACACAATCCTGGACACCCCCAGAAACTCAGAACACCTGGCAGGACCTGTGAGAGCCCAGCCTGGGGGTACCAGGGGCTCCAGGCACGGGACASGATCTCCAGCCCTACCTGTGAGTTTTCCAGGGGCAAAGCCAGGCTGGCAGGACAGACTGTGGGAGCTCAGGGGGGACACATCTGCTGCCAGTGCCAGCCAGCCTCGCCCCTGGATGCCCCCYGAGATCCCTCCCAAACACAGTGACCCTTCTTCACAGAAGGCATGGGCTCCTTTCTGGTAGAGCCTGGACAAGTGGAGCAGGGAAACTGAGGCACACGGCAAAAACACAGCAACACTGGGCAGGAATTGTATTCCTGAAGGYCTTCAAGTCACCGGGACACAACCTGTCCCTTGTCCCCCAGCCCCCCCTGGCCTCCCCAAGGCAATAAATACTCCCCAGGCTAGCACACACTGAAACTCCTGGCCCACCACCCCGCCGGGCGTCACAGCTCTGTCTTCACCTTGTGCATCAAGTCCTTCTGGTCGATCTTCTCCAGCTCCTGATGCCAGCGGTTGTAGGCCAGCAGGGCCACGTTTTTGGCTGCCACGGCTATCATCTCCATGGAGCTGGCCACCCACTCCACGCCGCTGAGGTAGAAGAGGTTGTCGTGGAGCACGATGGGYGGCAGGGCCTTGGTGGCATCATAGCGGGGGTACGTCTGCCACTCGGTCACCTGCACCGAGTAGTAGGATCTGAAAAGGGTTTTCAGCTGGTGCTTGTCCAGCGGCTGCTGGGACAGGACGCGCCACACCGCCGCCTCCTGGGGCTGCTTGCGCCGGAAAGCCGCCGAGATGTTGACGGGACAGATGTTGTCCATGGCGTGGAAGAAGAGGTCGGGGGTGTCGGTGGTGAGGATGCTGGTGAAAGGGAACAGCTTGGGGTCGGGGAAGCCAAAGTAGGAGGAGTTGAGGTAGCCRTGCACCACGGAGGTGACGGAGGGCTGGAAGGCTCCGGGGAAGTCGGCGATGGGCGGGTCGAAGTTCTCGAAGGTGAAGTTGCTCCTGCTGGGATGCAGCGGAGTGGTCACCACCACCATGTCGTAGAAAGCCGAGCCCTGGCCTTCACTGCTCTCGTAGTGGACCTGGTACAGGGCTCTCCCCTCTGAAAAGAGACAGGCGACAGTCAGGAGCAGCCCTGAGCCCCAGGAGTAGCTGCCCTGGCCCTTTTCTCCAAGATGAGCTCCATCCCCTGCTTTTCCAGTACGCACCAGTGTTGGACCATAACACCTGATGGTTATGGATGAGTTGCTGATGCCTTAGGGCAGCAGAAAGACTTGATTATCAAGACTGTGGGAGAAAAATTCCAGAGAAGCCCAGCCTAGTGGGGGCAAAGAGGACTGGGGCAACACAGCCCCCACCCCAGGCCCCAGATACTCTTCTGCTGTGCTGGATGGGGGAACAAGCCTGCAACAAGAATTGTGCCACAGGGAGATCTGAGGGACCTCAACAGGGAGGRAGGGCGACCTCAGGGCTGAGGTTGGTACTGCAGGGTCCCCAGTGGATCAGACAAGGAGGAGACAGAGATTCCCAAGCCCTTTCCCCAGTGCCTCCCCAGGACCAGGATGCTCTCCAGCCCCAGCATCCCCACGCTGCCATCAYCCCGATGCACCCAGCCCCACAGCCRTGCCCAGGCTCACCCGAGCTGTGCAGGGAGATGCCCGTCACCCTGGCTGGGATGACATTGGCTTTGGTCARCTTCAGCAGCCCCGAACACACCAGTTTATTCCCTCCTTCCACCGCCCAGGTGCTGCCCTGGGCTCCCGCCAGTGACATGGCTCCTGCGGAGAGGAAGAGGAGGGTGACTCCACAGCCTGGCCACAGAGGGGACACTGAGAAGCGTCACACAGCAAGGAGAGGTGGCTTCACCTGCGAAGGCGGGCACCAGCACAGACTGGCCGTAGTTGGAGCGCAGGACAGCGGCGATGACATCGTCCACGAAGCGCTGGGTGACACCCACCTCCAGCAGGGACTCGGCCACCGAGCGCTGGGTCATGTTCACGAAGGCCTCGCCGCCCAGCGAGCGCAGCAGCTCCTCCAGGCTGGAGAAGGCGTAGCCGTGGGCCTGGTACTTGTAGATCCTGGAGGTGACACGAGCAGGGGGCACCCGGTGATGCCCCRGTGCCAGGGGAACCCTCCCCAGCCCCGCGGGCTCTCCTACCTCATGAACTTCTCCATCACCTCCTCCACCCACATCTGCAGGCGCAGGAAGCTGATGCCATAGTGCCACCAGAGCCGGAAGAGGTTGAGCAGGTACCAGTCGGTCTCCTCCAGGACGAAGTGCTCCCCACTGAATATGGCGCTCTTGCCGGCCACCTCCCGCCGGTGCTTGAGGCCTGAGGAAAACAGGCACCACATGGCTCCCCCTCCCTGGGGAAAGGCCAGCACCGGGCACACCCCAGCAGGGATTGGGGTAAAGATGCTCTTGGAAGGACATCAGGAATGAGAGACCCTGAGATGTGGGATCCCAGCCAGAGCATGTTGGRGCATCTCATGGAGCTGCTGCTGCCTACTGGGACAAACTGGTGGGAGTTTGTGCACAACCCTCCCCACGCTAATTCCACCAGGACCCTCTGGTGGTGATCACCCCATCCCTTTCTCTTCCAGGGCATACAGGGCTGGGCTGCATGGACAGCAGGGGGATCATCACATGCCTAGGGCGCCCAGGGGACCGGCAGAAACCCTCCCCACTGCCCCAAGCACCGGGGGTGTCCCAGCCCCCCAGCTCGGCGAGGGAGGCCACGCAAGCGCTGGGACGCCCACGCTCACCCAGGATCTTGACGAAGTCCTGCATGTGGAGGCTGAGGGCGTGGATGGAGGCTCCCCGGCTCTCATACTGCTGCTTGTTGACGGTGACGGTGGCCAGGCGCCCGCCCACGCCCGCCGCCTCGTACACGTCCAGCTGCACCTGCGGCCCGAAGTGCTGCTGCAGGAAGTACGCGGCGGCCGAACCCCCGAGCCCGGCGCCCACCACGGCTGCGGGCGAGAGCGGCGAGGGGCCGGGTCAGCATCGCCCCGGGGCCGCGGGGGTCCCGCCGCTCCCCCGGCCGCGGTGGGGAA
>NW_026623826.1:112617-125215 GCF_030028575.1 Malurus melanocephalus | reverse complement strand
GGCATGGCACAGCCCGGTATGGCACAGCACGGCACGGTATGGCACGGCACGGCCCGGCTCGGCACGGTACTGCATGGCCCGGCACAGCACTGCACGGCTCGGCACTGCACGGCATGGCACGACCCGGCATGGCACGGCACTGCACGGCATGGCAGGGCCCGGCATGGCATGGCTCGGCACGGCACTGCATGGCTCGGCACTGCACGGCATGGCACGGCCCGGCATGGCATGGCTCGGCACGGCACGGCACGGGCGGGGGAGGTGGCAGCAGCCCCGAGCTCCGCGGCACCGCTCCTGGAGCCCCCGGCGGAGAGTGGCACCGAGGGGACACGGGGGACCCCGGCATCCTGCCTGCCCTCCGCTCCTTACAGCATCCCACAGCCAGGCCCCAGCCCCGTAGCTGGCATCTCCCACCGCCGCCGTGCCCGGGATGCACCGCAGGGCACGGCCGGGGCCGTTCTCCATGTGCGCACACCAAGCTCGCTGCATCCTGCCTGCCTCATGCAGCAGCACGGGCATTTCACGGGCATTTCACGTTTTTGCTCGGGCTTTCTGCCCTGGGCAAAACAACCTGGCAGCGAGCAGCTTGTGCCAAGGGCATCCCACGGGAACCTGCTGCTGCTCGGATTGCAAAGGAGAGCAAAGGCTGAGCAAAGACTCTGGAACAGGTTGGACATGTAATTGCAGAGCCAGAGCCTGCTCCAGCCCAGGGCTGGCGCCTTACCCAGGGACAGAATTATGTTTGAAAATCCATTACTCAAACTTTGTCTGGGAAACACAAGACAAGCACAGGCCCCTTCCTTTCTGCATCTGGGGGCCACTTCAGACTTCCTGCACAGGGAGCACATACAAATGTGAATATCTGGGGTGGGCACAGACAAAAATTGCCCTCATTCAGCTCACCCGAGTCCTTAAAATGGCCAGGATCCCACCAGGATGGGGAAACAAGGATCCAAAGCAGCTTTAAACACAGCACACAAATATCTTTGCAGCACGTCTTGGTTTTTACGTGCTCTTACTTAACCAGCCTGATTTGCCCAGGGCTGTGGGCGACAAGAAATCTGCTGTGCACACAGCAGGGCTCCCAGACAGGTCAGCACTGCTCCCAATCCTCTCTGTGCTTGCAGGAGTTCTGGAATATCGTGCCATAAGCAAAATGCTCTGCCCCAAGCGCTGAGGCTTCTCTGCAGATGGTGGTGCCTGTGGTTTGAAAAGCCCCAACTCTCACTGTTGCAAAAACAGCAGAGCCAGAAACTTCCT
The DNA here is from genome assembly GCF_030028575.1 of Malurus melanocephalus. Lineage (NCBI taxonomy): Eukaryota > Metazoa > Chordata > Aves > Passeriformes > Maluridae > Malurus > Malurus melanocephalus. Next base: position 123,955 of record NW_026623826.1, on the reverse strand, counting down.
AATACAGCAGCAGGATTTCCTGGGGTGGCGTGGTTACACCAAACAATGCTYGTGCATTTTCAGCAGGAGGAGGAAAAGCCCCCAAAATGGGACATCACCCCTGCATCAAGGCTGGCTTTGCTGGCAGATCTTCAGCACAGAAATATTGATCTCACCACATAAAGGCTATTTGTAAATGGTCTTTTCCAAGTGCTTTTTATTGAGGGGAGAAGTGCTGGGGGGCATTCAGAGATCTGAGAGAACAAGGCCCACTCACATGGCACCAACTGTCACAGCAGAGGCAGGAATGGAGGCCCAGCTATTTTTGCATTGAACGAAGGGAGAATGAAATCTGTTACAAACACACCCTTACAGAAAAAAAGCCTCGTCTTTCCTCTGACAAATCCCTGGAATCACAGCCTGCCTGTGGATGCCACAAGTGTGRATGCACCCTGTAAATTAACCCAGCTTTAATTGCACAATTCACTGGCTGCAGCACAGCACACTCAGGGGCAAACAGACAGCAAAGCCAAGCGAAGATAAAASCAGATATCCCGATTTCAGCTGCTGGCAGAGCTCTGCTGAACCAAGCACTGTGAGAGGCTGGCAGAAAAGATTTCTCTACACTCATCCAGCAGCAGACCCAGCAGGAAGTGTGGAAACACCAYGGACTGACACTCCTGGGCAGGTTATCAGGGCAGGAATCACCCTGTGTGAGCAAAGACAACACTTCACGTGTGTGTGCATTTCTGGGAGTGCTCCTAAAGCACCGTTAATGAAATGTTCAGCCACAGCCCTTTGCACAGGAACAGCAGAAACCTTGCAATGTGCACTCCCAGGTGGTTGGGGTTGGAAGGAGCTGCAGTTTGGGGCAGGGAAAAAGGCAAGAGAAGTCACTGCAATTCTTTTGTTTTATTAGCAAATGGACAGTATCTGGACATGGAAAGGARATCAGCCCTTGCCAACATCAACTCAAATGTCGTTGTCAGTTCCTTGCACTGCTCCCACACATCTCTGTCTTTCATACAGCCAGAACCTTTGGGTAAACAAAGAGCACAGAAACACACAAAAACCACAATATATACACATTTTCCCCCCACCTCAATGGACTTAGATTTTTGGAGATTAGCAATGCTTTGTTCATTGACTTTGCAAATAATATCAAAACATCTCGAGTTTTAAAATAAAAAAATACTACAATATTCACAATATAAAACTTAAATATTTTTTTTTTTAATTAAGGGACTGCTAAGAGCTATTGAGTGATCACAGCTCTCCCAACAGAAGCTCTGCTGCTGAAGCACTGAGAAGGTTCACAAAGCAACATTCACTCCATTCTGCACTGCTCCTGGTCAGAGTTCAGACCTTGCCATGCTCATGACAATGCCACTGGAGACTTGTCCAGGTGTGGAAATGATGAAAATGTACATGACACTTCCTCTCCTCTGTTATTCCCTCCCTCCTGAAGGATTCTTGTGTTTTATTGGATAAAGGGACTGCAGGGGAGCAGCTCATGGCTCAGTCCTCTCCCTGCAAGAATTACACAAAACAGGACAGAAAAGGCAGAAAKAACCTACAAAAGGAGAAATTCAACCCACCCTTCCACAATCTCATCTAGAAGACATCATTAAGTGTGCTTGAAAGGCAAGAGAATAATTTCCCTGGAAAATCTGGATTCTGTGATGGAATCCAGGTTTGCTTATTTAATTTTCACCTTTCAAGGGAAGCAGAAACTGGAACAAAGAACAGCTACAGGATTTATCTCTTTGGTAACATCTGTGGAAGAGTCTCTCAGCACTGGGTCCATTTCTCAGGAATCATAAAAGCCTGATGGGATCCTGTGGAAGTTTTGTAGGTTTGACTGGAAGAAGAGCTTGCCCCAAATCAAATAGGGTCTCTGTAAGGGTGGGAAAGAACTGGATCCCTCTGATTCCTGCTGCAGGGACACAACAATGTCTCAGTGCAAGCAGCCCCCAGACAGACAAACTGAATCAATATAATCTCTCAGTACAGACAGAAGGTCTGGAGTGCATTTTGGGATATTTCCTTAAGGCAGAAGTGGATGAGCACTGGCTGAGGAGACAGGCAGAGTTAACAAACAATGCCAAGCAGACTGAATGGCTGTAACAGCTTTTCACAGTCCAGAGGGCTCCACGGGTGAGTTTAAGGAGGATTTGGATCCATCACTCCTGGTGACACCCAGCTGCAGCCTTTCCACGACAGAAAAAYATTGTGTAAAATGCCTGTGCTCCTGTTTGGTTCCTTACAACTCAAGTACCACTTTCAGACTGGTTTCCAGCTCTCCCCTGCTACTGCAAGACTCAGCTAAGAGGCAGCCCCACTGTTCCTTCCAGCTGAGGATGTGGCTTCCTCACTTTTGAGGCAGAACAGCAAGATTTGTAGTGCCACTTTTCATGTTTTACCTCTTCTCTGGAGAAACAGCGTACCCTGGCGAGCTGCTCAGCAAAACAATGAGTAGGAAATTCTGTTTATCTCTGAAACTTCCAAAAACATGATAACAATACAAGAGCACTGAACGAGAGGTTTGTTCACGAGCTAAAGCTCCCAGGAAAACAGAGTTTCAGGGCTGAAATGTCCAGCACCTCCCTCAGATACTACTGCAGAGTGGCAAAAAGCCACACTCCAGAAAGGATCCACTGCAGACTCACACCACGGCTGTCACCAAAAAAAGTTTGCCTGGAACAGGTTAGAAATGTGCAGATTGCTTAAATTTCTGGGTTGACAACCCACTACCTGCACACAGCCTCCCCAGGGGAACGACTGTCCATGTTAAAGGCTGTGATAACCTCAAAGTCCACCACAAAAGGGTTTTTCAGCTGAAGCCTGCAAAGGAATGGGAGAAGAATAAATTTTCTTCCAAACCAGGGATGGCTTCCACTCTTAAGTAAAGCATTTTTGGAAGTGGATTTGTCAGGTTATGGATCCGATTCCAGAACGTAAAAAGGAAGGAATGAACAAATCAGTAAGAAACAACCTGAACACCAAACATTCCTGGTTTTGGGGCTTTATCTGCTCTTCTATCATTTGACTGCCTGCTGCTCTGCAAAGGGTTAAATTTTATCTTCCTCAGCGACTGCATCCTTTCAGCTGAGATAAATGAACTCCCAGGCMATAGGGCCAGTGGGAAATACATATGTGCTGTGACAACAACATGYCTCCAACCAGGAGGACAGCTCGAGGTCAGCTTTCACCTCCTCAGCCTTCTGCTCCTCTCGCTTTCTTCTTGTCACTGCTGCTAAAATTGGTTCAAGGGCACTTGAGATTTTGTAGCAGAGAAGATTTTTCTCCTTGTGTCAAAACCCAAAAGGTTCAATATTTACTAGGACCACACGAAAGTCGGATCTGAATRTGAATTGGGATTGGTGTAATGTGAGGATCTCTGCTGGAGAGCTGAGAAAACAGAACAGTCCAGATTTCCTGCTCAAGGGTACAGCTCCATTTTGCCAGCAGCTGCAACAAAGAGCACACAGTTTATCATGCTTGAAAGCTGCACAAATACCCACCAGGGARGAGAAATTACTCTCCTCTAGAATATACATTTTGGTTGGAGATTAAGAGATGCGAGGACAGTTTTCTGGCTCCATCACAAATCACCACTCCTTGTTTTACCTTTGGGAACAAGGAGGCAAGCTGCAATTTTACCTGGAGAAGGAATATTAACATTAATCTGACCTAACAACTGAATTCTTTTTAAAACCCTCATCTCTATTCAGCTTTAGTATGACAGAGATTCTGTGAATTCCAGGTGGTTTTCCTGAAGGAATGTAAGAAAAGCTGCCTTTAAATGTCATCTCAAGTGATCATCTTCACCCMATCCGAGGGCTCTGGGGACAAGGGAAGACATCCAAACCAGGTGACAATARTACTCATCTCTCTGGACTTTTCCCAGTGCTTGGCACAGGAAAAGCCTCACCRCATCCCTGTGAGGTAGGTCAGTGTTATTATTATAGTCCCTTAATCCAGCTGTGGAAAGTGAGGCAGAGAAGTTCCTTTCCCAAAGGCCACTGCAGGAGTCTCCCTCAGAGAGAGAACAAGCAGAGAATTTCCCTTTCCCTACTGCACCTCCCCTCTTCCCCATCCACACCTTCACGGGGAAACAAGCAGAGAAAGAGGCTGCAGTGCCACAGAATTCTGACAGAGAGCAGGACCTACGACTACTCCACGGATCCCAAGGAGGAGCATCAAACACACGAGAACCTCAGAACGGCGGCACCATCCCGCCACACAAACCCGGCTCAATAAMTAACAAAAATAACAAAACACACACAGCTGGCACAGCTGGCACCGTCCCCAGCTCAGGAAGCTCCCGGGTGGGGCCACATCACTCGTGTGACTCCACGGCCACCCCGACCAGCGCGTGTCGGATGGTGCGGCCGTGCAGTTTGTAGCCGTCCTGCGTCACCAACGCCACCGTGCCCGGCGGCACRCCCTCGGCTGGCACGTGGCAGATGATCTCGTGCTCGTAGGGGTCGTACCTGCCRCCCACGGGGTTCATCTTCTGCAGGCCGTGCTTGGCGAACACGCTCTGCAGCTTGGCCTCGAKCAGGGACAGGCCCTCGTAGATTTTTTTCAGCGCCGGGTTGGGGTCGCTGGGCTCCGCCTCGCCCGCTGCGCTCTCGGCTGTTTTCTCCAGGATGTCTGCTACCTCCACCAGGTCCCTGCAGAAACTCTGGATCCCTGCAGGAAGGACACGAAGGACAGGCTACAGAACATCCAGAGCTCCAGCACCAAGGACAGACACAAAGTCACAGCAGTTTGAAAGCATCTTTAAAGCTGCTCATTGATTTAAACTTAATTTAGAGATTAGGGCAGTGTCTTCTGATTTCTGTAACCAAAATTTCAGCATTGAGGGTAATCTAAAGACTCCCCATACCAAGGTATATGCAGGAAATGCACATCTGTGCCATGAACACACATTTATCTGTTCTTCCTGATGAAGCAGAGCATGAATGCTCACTCCAAACAGTTTATTGCAACTCAGGTCTGTCATTTAGGACTCTGCTCCACATCCTCCCGACACAATTTTGTCACACAAATGCCCATTCCRCAGGGAACAAACACAATGGGGGAAGCAAAAACAATGCATGGCTATTCAAAAGTACAAAATCCCCCTTTATTCATAGCTTAAAACCACTGTAGAGAGGCTGGACCAAAATGGTCCCTGGGTTGGTCATGAGAAACCAGGCAGGTTTTGTCATTAGAAAAAGGGGGTTAGACTGGCTGCATTTCCAGAAGTGGCTCCTTGCACAGCGCAGAAATTCCAGGAAAAGCAGCCTCCCTCAGTTACATAAATGTCATAACTCCCTGACTGGAATGACACATCGGGGAAACAGAAAATGAAGCAACAGTCAGGCGCTGTCTCCAGCTGTACATGTGAACAGGCACAGAACAAAGGCAGAGGAAGGAGGTGCAACAAAGGAGCAGACAGGAGCCCAGCAATTGCCACTCATTTCATAGAATCAGAGTCATTTAGGATGCTCAAGAGTTTTAAGATCAGCRCTGCCAAGGCCACCACTAAATCATGTCACTGAGTCTTTTAAACACCTGCAGGGATGGTGACCCCACCTCTCCCYTGGGCAGCCCATGCCAGTGCTTGGCACCACCCTCAGTGAAGAAATTCTCCTGAAATCCAATCTAAACCTCCCCTGGCACAACCTTCCTCTTGTCTAACCCTTCATTAATGGGGAAAAGAGACCAACCCCACTTTGCGACAGCTTCCTTTYGGATTTTTCTCTTATCTACTCCAAGTCTCACTCTGTGAGCCATTTCTAACAAAGAACTTATTTTTATTTCACATGTTTATTTCATGTTATATATTAAATCCCAGGAGCYCAAAAAACCCTCTCAAAATCAATCACCCTGTTGCTGATCATCCCCAAACTCAGCAGCAATTTTACAGCACCACGGGTRGAAGGTAAGAAAACACAGCAGCTCTAATTTCAAGGCTGCTATAATTCTAACAATAAACCTCCTGAGATTGATGCATTATGGAGGAAAACAGTTTTTCATTCTCAGAGATGGTTCTGGCACGCTGCAATGCCTGAACAGCAGTTTCTTCCCCCTTCACCTGCTTCTGCTGCCAAAGCTACAAATCCAGCTCGTTTCACTGATACTAAAATATTTCTTTTAGAAGTTTTAAACATCTAATCTAGAGATTGACAACCAGATTGCCCCAGGCAGCATCTACCTCCCGTAAACTAGAGCAGAAGAGGCTGTTCATAGAGAAAAGGAGATCACAAMCTGATGGCACAGCTGAGGATAAAATATACCCTGCCAGAGCCAATCCTCAGCACACAGGGTTTTCAACCAAGTCAGCAGAACTAAATTCAGCTGCACTGGGACTATTAAAAAAAAAAAAGTCCAATTCTGTGATTCTGTGGGTAAACCTGATAAGACAAGACACAGCTGGACATAGAGAAAAAAATAGTGATTAAGTCCCRATATCAAGAGTCCAGGCCAAACATCACATCAGGCTTTWYAATGAACGAGGGAGGGCAGGACAGKGGGACAGAAAAGCTGTTGATCAGCATTTTCTGCTCAGGCAGGCAGAGCAGTGCAGCAAACACAGCCCTTTTGCTTACCAAAGAGTTTGGCATCTTCCACAAACTTCTGTGTTCTCCTCCGGACGTTCTCGGAATCTGCCAGAGCTTTCCGGTATCGCTCCTGTAACCACAGTGGGGACACATCAAACTGGGAGGTAAAACCCCATTCCTCACCTTGGGAAATGCTTTAAAAAGAGGAGGATGTGCTGGGCTCCTCCATTTTCATACACACAGTGTAATTCTATGAATTACCAAAAACTGCAACTCCCTCAGAAGAGCYGAGGGAGGCCAGGAACATTCTGGGCACCGAATGACTGAATTCAGCTGAGCAGCAATGTCAGGCTGCTGCTGAGATCCTCCTTCCACAGCAGGCAGCACAGTGAGCAGCTGATTTATCACTCAGAGAATGCAGAGTTCTCAGAGTGATTATCTCCACAACAGCTCAATGCTGTGGTATCTAATCCCCTCCTCAGTCACGTGTGCTCTTCAATATAGAACATGATTTCCACCACATGCTGCCACTTACTTTCCTTCTGGGATAATCGGGATCCAGTGTGACACAGAGATATTAAAGAGTGTCCAAAGGAGGGGTGTGAAGATGGGGAAAAGCCTGGAGGGGCCATGGAGGAGCAGCTGAGGGCACWGGGATTGTTCAGCTGGAGGAGGCTGAGGGGAGACTCAGTGGGGCTGCAGCTCCTCCCGAGCCAGGAACGGCCGGAGCTGGGCCAGGGAGGGTCAGGCTGGAGAGCAGGGAAAGGTGCTGGGCACCTCAGAGGGTGCTGGCACTGCCCAGGCTCCCCAGGGAATGGTCCCGGCCCCGAGGCTGCCAGGGATGCACAGGGGGGATTGTTGGGGGGTCTGGGCAGGGACAGGAGCTGGGCTGGGTGATCCTGCGAGAATTCAGGATATTCCAGGATTCTGTGCCAATATGTGATGCGTTCACTGCCACGAGGCTGTGGAAGGAGTGCCCATCCCAAAACACGGCTCTTCCTGCCAGGATCACACCACCAGCGCCCTGCTGCTGCCTCTGCTGACAGATGGTGCTTTTGGGGTGCAATTTCCCCCTCTCACACTCAGGGCACAGCTTTCACTGATGATCAAACATTTCTTTTAGCATTCACAGAAAAAATCCAGGAAAGACAGAGCAAGCCAAGGGGACTGAAGCAAAGGCACCCTGATGCCAGCAGCACACTCACAGTTAAATCTCGGACTTGCTCTTCCAATTTGGTRGCTTTGTGCTCCAAGGCACAGTCAGGGAGGGGGGGTTTGGGATCCTCACTGGGATCTTCGGGGCCACACTCATCTCCTGTGCTTCTCTGCTGAGCTGCAGTGCTGAAAGCACAGGGGGATCCTCTGRAAGACAARCTRGAGACAAAGAAACAAAGTTAAGGRAYATCAGGGTCAAGGAGAGTTCTAGATCAGTGTCATGACTAAAAGCAGGCTCTCTGAGAAAGGTACACAGGATTCTAGCCATAATTTTAGCTCGTTTCAGAAAACACAGACAATCAGCACAGAAACACAATGAGGTGATTTAAAACTCTTTATTTTAGACTAACATGGCACMCAGAGGCTGTACACCACTTCTCTGGCCTTGAAAAGAGCCAGATTTTCACAGAAACACAGAATAACTGAGGTTGGAAAAGACCCTCAACCCATGAACCTTTGACTGATCTCCACTTTGTCAACTACACCAGAACATCAAGTGCCAYGTTCAGTTGTTTCTCAAACAYCTCCAGGCAYGGTGACTCCACCACCTTCCTGGYCTTTTCCAACCTCAATTTCCATTCAGAAAACATTTCCATACACACCTATCAAGGAAGGGTATCTCCTTTTTTGAGAACACCTGGGCCCTTCCTCTGAGCAAAGCTTCCAACATCCCCTTTGTGCAATATTTTACACCCCATCCATGCAATATTTTCCATACATTCGGTGCACATCTACCCAGAGAAAGGCCAGAAATGCCTGTGCTGGCAGCAGCTCCACCCCTGTGTTTATACAGCACAGTTCCACTGCACAGAGACAGTAATTCAGACCCCACAGTCGATCCAGAGAGGTCACATTACCAGGCCTGCACCATTCTTCCTCTTTAGCAATGCTGYGTTGCTCAGGTTCAATGTTTCAGAAAAGCACAGAATTTGGTTTGGGATCTATCACAGCTCCTTAGTGCTTTTCAGCAGTTTTCCCCCCTTTATTCCACTACTGGAGCTGAGCAGAATTCAATTTCAAGGAGTTAAACCAGCTGAAAAATGACCCTATAAAACAAGAAGGCTTTTCTCTCTGTGTCCCTGAACAGGTTTGCTGCCAGATCAGATCAGTGCAAGTGCCAGCACCAAAGGGAAGCCAAACATGGGAGGTGTGGGCAGGGAGGAGGCATCCCTGAGGTGGCTCAGATTGGTTCAAAAGCCCAGCTCAAGAGATCTGGATCTGCCCAAAACCACCAGGCATCTGCTCCCACCCCATCTTTAGCTGCCCAGATGTTCTCTCATTTAAATCCTTAATGCCAGGTTMATGTCCCACAGCACTAATGACAAACTTCCTTTCCCCACCTGAGCACATTTGCATGTGCAGTTTTTATTAAGTGGGAACTTAAAACATCATCTGGGTGTCAAACCACTCCTTTTCAACAAATTATGTGCCAGATACAAATCYGAAAGTGCTTTTTCTACTGACATTTGCTCTAGAATAGGACCTTCCTCAGACCAATCTTTAAAGGACCATCTGGGTTCTAGGAATGACAACACAGGGAAAAAAAACCCCACATTTCACCCCTGGCTGCTCTTTGGGGCTCAAAACCCCATCTTGAATGATTTTTAAGATTCCTATCACATTCATTTTATTTAATAGCAGCAGTCTGTCAAAGTTAGAGAAAGTAAACTAAACTGGAGGGAGGACAAAGCAGGACCCCTTCACCAAACCTTCAAAAATCAATCTGTGAGGCTTTCTTTGCACAYAAAAGTGCCCATGGCAAGCACCAGCTACAAGCTTTATCCTTTACCATCTCCCATTTCATTTCAAAGAGCTGCAGGGATGGAAATCAGCCACGCTACGGAGGAACCAAAGAACCTGAAACGCAGCTGAGAGATCTTGCTGGGCCCCTCAGAGATCAAACTCCTTGTTTTAAAAATAGGCTTTGCAGCTCAGTTAACTCCTCTGCACCCAGGAAGCCAAACTTGGTGAGATATTTCCCTGTGGTTCCAGTGCAGGGATGGGTGTGTTTGGCGTGGGAGAGGGGCAGGGATCCAGCTTTGAGGAGCTGCCTACGTGGAGCAGGGAGCTGCCTGCATGGACTCCTTGATCCCAAATCCCAGAGCGCTTCCCCCGTGCAGGGACATGTTCTGGATATCACGTGCTGCCTGGAAAAATCRTGGGCAAGAAACCACAGCCTTGACTCCAAAGGGAATTAAGGGAATTCTCCAGCTCTGTTACACAGAATCGAAAACGCCGCCGCTCGATTTGCTCCTTCCTGCAGGATGAAAGGAATCCTCCCCCAGCAAGTGGCAGGAGCTATTTAGGGGCTGTCCACTGTCTGGGCTCCATCTCCTAAAGGCTGGCTTGATCACAGCCRCCCTAAAAATAGGCAGAGATCCCACGGGAGGAAGCTGACACATCCTGAAGTGACAGACGCGTGGAAGGCGTGGGCCGTGCCGAGGGGGTTACACAAGTTGGTGTTACAGAAAGATTTACAAAGTGAGAGGGAGAAGAAGAGGAGAAGCTGATTGCAGCCATATGGTTCAAGCCAATTGTCCTTCAAGATCCRTATTTCAGTGATGAGAAGGGACTCTGGTCAGGGATACAGAGGTGTCACCTCTTTCTGGAGCATCCCAAAGTGACAATGGCTCTCTCTAAGCTAAGGGTCCTTCCCCACCTCTCCTGGAACACTCCCTCCTCCTCCCAAATCAGCATGACAAAGCACTCAGTGCTGAAACATCTGCTCTGCTTGCAGCTCTGCTGAGCCTGCTTTGGAAGGAAATCTAATTACTCGCAATTCCTTCGTGCTGTTTCATCAGGGAGTGACTCCAGAGATAATCCAGTGGAAGGAGGGGATTGTCTGGCTCTGCTCTGCTCTGGGGTGGCCTCACCTCCAGTCCTGGGGGCAGTTTTGGGTGCCAGGACATAAGAAACACCCAAAGGAGGGACAAAAGAGAGACACGAAGATGGTGAAAGATGCAGGAGGACTGTGCCAGGGTTCAAGGAGCGTTTGGACAATGCTCCCAGGGATGCACAGGCGTGATTTTTTGGGCTGTTCAGGGACAGGAGCTGGACTGAATGATCCTGAGGGTCCCTTCCAGCCCAGGATATTCTGGGATACTCTAACACCAAGAGGATTCCTCCTCAATGAAGCTTCAACTTCTGCACTCAGCAGTTTCACAGCAATGGCAGGTCCTGGTGATCCTTCAAGATAAAAGCCTGCTCATCTCCATCACTCACCTATTTCACACTCACTGCATCTTTTTTTAGAAGCAAAGCAGTTTTCACACATATAAGAAGAAGAATGTCCTGACATGCATCTTTACATTTAGTCCCAAACACAGCTGCCTCTATTACATGCTGCAGATTTATTATCTTTCATTTAAATAGTCTTTTAGTGGTGTTTCTCTTCTAGACAAAAAAAAAAAAAATCATGTGCATTTTGGCTTTTTTTTCTTTTCACCTGCCCACATTTCACTCAAATAACCAAGGCACCTTTATGGATTTCTCTTTTATAAGACATATTCCATGATGTCCAAAACCTGAGCTTTTCTGTCTAAATACTGACACAATGAAATGGATTCCCTTCCTGAGACCACCCAACACAC
>NW_026623826.1:108937-112006 GCF_030028575.1 Malurus melanocephalus | reverse complement strand
CGGCTGGGGGTGATGTGGACCGGCGAGGGGGTGAGATGGGGTGATGGGGACCGGCGTGGGGTGATGGGTACCGGCTGGGGATGAGATGGGGACCGGTGGGTCCGGGTCGGGGTCTGGCTGTAGGTTCGGATCGGGGTCCAGATCAGGGTCGGGATGGTGATTGGGGTCTGGGTCCGGATCCGCTCCCGCCCTGGGCGCCCGCCCGGGCCCGGCCCCGCGGCGCTGCCACGTCTGTCCCCGACCCTCCCGCGGCTCCGGGCCACCGCTGTCCCCCAGCCCCGGCCCGTCCCTCCCCAGCCCGCCCCACGCACCTTTGCGGGCCGGCCTTGCCGCCCGCGGGCAGCAGAGCCCCGAGGCGCCGCAGGGAGCGGGCGGCCATGGCCCCGCACGGAGCCGGCCGGGAGCGGCGGAGGAGGCGGCGGCGATGCGCCCGCGTCACCGGGGAACTACAGCTCCCACACCGCTCTGCGGGACGGCGGGCGGGGCCGGGAGGCGGCGGGGAGGGCGGCGAGAGGGATGTGAGAGGGATGCTGGGGATGAGAGGGATGCGGGGATGCGGAGGATGCAGGGATGCGGAGGATGCAGGGATGAGCGGGATGCGGGGGATGAGAGGGATGCGGAGAATGAGCGGGATGCGGAGAATGAGCGGGATGAGCGGGATGCGGGGATGCGGAGGATGAGCGGGATGCGGAGGATGAGCGGGATGCGGAGAATGAGCGGGATGCGGAGGATGAGCGGGATGCGGAGAATGAGCGGGATGCGGGGGATGAGCGGGATGCGGGGATGCGGAGGATGCGGGGATGTGCAGGATGAGCGGGATGCGGGGGATGAGCGGGATGCGGAGGATGAGCGGGATGCGGAGGATGAGCGGGATGCGGGGGATGAGCGGGATGCGGAGGATGAGCGGGATGCGGAGGATGAGCGGGATACGGAGAATGAGCGGGATGCGGAGGATGAGCGGGATACGGAGAATGAGCGGGGTGCGGAGGATGAGCGGGATGCTCCGCCCGACGTCGCACATGCGGCTCCGGGACCCCGGGATCCCTGGGGTTGGGCTCCGGACACAGCCGCTGTCCCCGAGGCTTGGACCGGACACACGGCAGCACTCCCGGGACTSGGACCCGGACACAGCACCGGACACACAGCACCGGACATGGTCCCCTGGGGCTCGGCTCCGCCCTCCCGGGACTCGGACCCAGTCCCAGCTCCTGCCCCCGGCGGAGTTCGGAGCAGAGTTCGGAGTTGGCACCCCCAGCTCRGACCCAGAGACACACAGCTCTGATCACCCCGGGCACACGGGCCGCTGGCTGAAGCAGCCTGGGACAGTGGAAGGTGTCCCTGCCCCCTAGAATGAGATGAGCTTTAAGGTCCCTTCCAACCCAAACYGSTGTGGGATTCTCTGCTGTGCTTCCATCGGGCTGTTTGTCCCAGCAGCCGCTGCTGCAGGGGTGCCAAGCCCACCCCAGCCCACCCTGCCCCTTCCCCCGGGAGCAGGAGCAGCATTCCCACCCTGCTCCCTCAGCCAGAGGACCCGGGCCAGTGCCAGCGTTTTTATTAAAAGCTGCTTACCTGGGTACTAACCCAGGCTGTGCAAGAGCGWGCTCCAGAGTTTAATTGTGGCAGTCCATAGCAGGGGGCGACTCCCTTGCTCCCAGCATGAAAGCTGGGGCCTTTCCTTTCCATTCCTGTCCCGTGTTTCTGCCTGTGCTGAATGACCTGACCCTATTTCTCTTTTCTGCTCCAACAGCACTTCTGGTTTGGTTTTTTTTTTTTAATTTTTATACTTCCCTTCGCTCCTTTTTAATCACATGCCTTACCAACCTGTGTCTGAGCGCAGCAGCAAGAGTGTGAATGTGCTGGTGGCCAGGAGAGAGCCCTGTCCCCTCCCCTGCTCCCCCAGAACCAGCATGAGACCAGGACAGAGCTGGGCTGCCTCCATCCCCAGCCCTTTGCAGCGCTTCTGAGCTGTGTAGAAAGGGTGAAAGGTGCCCACTGTTAATTTGTTTTCAAATGCTGACGCTTGAGCTTCCTTCATTCCCAAGGGAAGKCAGCATGCCCTCACCCTTACTGCCTTAAGGACAACATGGAAATACTGGACAAAGGCACGTGGTTGAGGCACAGCAAGCTCGAGCCATGAGGAACCCTGAGATGAGACCCTGCGGAGCTGGGAGCGGTGAGCAGGTGAACAATCGGCATCTCCGACGGGGCTGGTCCTGAGCAGCTCCTGAATCCCARCCCTGAGGGGGCCACAAAACCCCARCGAGTCCGTGGTTCCTTTGGAAAGTGGTAGCCTGGACACACAGCAATCCCCATGCTCTCCCTTCTGCCCCSCTTTGGGGCAGGCTCCCCCAGAGCTGTGTTTCCCAGTAGTTCGTGAACCTTTATCCACAAGGGACTCCCTTTCCCCCCTCCTCCCCCGTCCCTCCCGCCCCTTCCCCTGGTTTATAGTGTTGCCCTGGAGGCAGGTGGTGCCGCAGTGCTGGGGGCTGCAGAACGTCTCTTTGCCTTCCCAGCACCCTCGCAGAGTCTTGGAGAAAGGGGCTGGCAGCTCCTCCGTGATCCCCACTGTCTGTTGAGGGCTTGGCAGGCTGGCTTAAGTCTGCTTCTTTTCCCATTCCTGTAGAGAAAGGGAAAAAAGGAATGAGGAGACAGAGCTGGAAAAACAACACTGAGCCCTTCAAGGATCCCTCCCTGCTGGGGGCTCTGGACCTAAAATTTTCCCAGGCTGGGGTCACTGTTGCGTCAGGAATTGCAGAGGTGATGCTTTCTCCCTTCCCACCCAGCCCTGTAGTTCCCAAATTTCCCCACAACCGGGGCTCATACCAGGGCACCCTGGCAGCTTTGGGGTGGGGAGAATTCCCAGTACTCCCCAAATTCACAGCCAAGCAAGGGGAACAAAACAAACACGGAGATTGTGTGCAGCCAGGACCTTGGCTTTCTGCAGCACGCTCCCCTTGCTGGCAGGGGTGATGGAGGGACTCCTCTTCCTCAGCTCTGCTGCACAGTTCACAGGGACCAAGTGCTCAGGGGGGCTCCCGTTGGGCTTGTTTGGAGTTTCCTGTGGAAAGG
>NW_026623826.1:106409-107902 GCF_030028575.1 Malurus melanocephalus | reverse complement strand
AACCTACCCGTGCTGCCCTTCATGGCTTCCCGCAGCTCCCGCTTCTCCTTGCGCAGCAGCATCAGCTCGCTGCGGATCGATGCTTTCTCCTTCTCCAGCTTCTCCTTCTCCGTCAGGAAGCGCCTGGCGTCCTCCTCGGCGCGGTTCTTGCCGTACCTGTACTGGTTGGCACCTGCAGGCAGGGCCAGAGCCCATCAGGGGCTGCCCCCACAGCACCAGGGTCCAGCTGAGCCCACAAAGCACCCCTGGCTGTGGGTCCCTCTGCACTGGCCAGGACCCTGGAGGGGTTTGTGGCCCGTGGACTCACTGGACGCGTGTCTCTTCACTTTGACCTGCGGGTCCACCCGCCGCGATTTCTCGCTGCAGGACGAGGCGTGGCGCTTCACCTGAGCCGCGCCCGGCCGTGTTGGCTCCTCCTCCGCCTGCAGGGACAGGGACAGGGACAGGAAGGACAGTGAGCTGAGACACCCCGGGGCCATCCTGGCCTGGCCACGGCTCCCTGGGCCGCTGTGGTGGCAGAGGATGAGCCGTGCTCACCTGAACCTTCTCGTAGGGGACATCATCGTACACCACGCGGGACGAGTCCGGCCGCTGATCCTGGCAGGAGCTGGCCCACCTGCAGAAGGACAGATGGGGTTTTTCTTTCCAGGACCCTCTTGTCAGCCCCTCAGGGAGCCCTTCCAACTTAGAGGGATTCCTGAATTGCTCCCCCAGCTTCACTCACAGCCCTACCCCACTACTCCCTTCATCAGCATCGATCAAACACTTCCAGCTTTGCATCCTGCCTGAGGGAACAGCCCCAGGGATGCGACTGTCCCTGAGATCACGGCCACAAAGCACAGCCTGGCCTGTGCCCCTTCCAGARAGTCCCCAGGGCCATCACCATGCCAGCCCAGCAGCCAGCCCCTGGCACAGCAGGGCACAGCCTTACAGGTACGAGTGTCTCACGGCCGTCACGATGTTGGCAATGGTCTCCACATCCACATAGTCATAGTGCAAAGCCTCTGGGGCRGTCTTGGAGCCCGTCTCCACCAAGAGGAGCCCCAGCCAGCGGCCCARATCTTCAGAACAGCTTGCCTGGAGGAGAGAGGCAGGGTTGGGGTGTGTGCCCAGCTCCCAGCCCCTCGTCCTCACCACCTCCCGATGCAAAGTCCTGCTGTGCACAAAGCTCCCACACAGCTGCTCCCAGCTCACCCCATTGCTGCCCTGAGCTTTCCAGGGCAGGGAAGGGCAAGGCACTGCTTGCCTGGGTGCTGATCATCCCAAGGAACGCTCCCCCAGCCTGCCCCGCTCACCTCCAGCGCCGTCACCTCCTGCCCGTGGCGCAGGATGCGGAAGGCGAAGGGGTGTTTGGGGCCCAGGCCGGGCACCACCTCGCAGCCCCGCAGCACGATGGCGTTCACGTGTGTCCGCAGGTCCGTGCGGTCCTTGTGGAAGTACAGCGTGTTGCCCTTGAGGCGGCACCAGCGCTCCTTCCAGCACTGGTTCACCAG
>NW_026623826.1:103527-105315 GCF_030028575.1 Malurus melanocephalus | reverse complement strand
CAGGAATGTCTCCAAAGGGAAAAATCCCCACATTTCATCCCTCCTGCTCTTTGGGGCACAAGACTTCCCCTTCCCAGTCCTCCCATGACAATGGGAAAGGGTTTGGGGTCCTCCAGCCCTGCGTTCCCCGGGTCTGGCCACATCAGCCCCCCACAGCCCTCAACAGAGGCCCCAAAAACCCCTCACCTTATCCAGGTCCATCTTGCACGGCATCACTGGGGAGGTGGGCGCCTCCATCCCGCCYGCTGCCGGACTGCTGGCTTCCTTTATCACCTGCAGGACAGCCCCAATGTCACCTCAAAGTGACCYGAGGGCCAGGGCTGCCCTCCTGGCTCAGCCCCTGCACTGCCACAGCCAGGCTGAAGCAGGGGGCACGTCCTGATCTGCACAGCACGGGGCAACAAACCCTGCTTGGGGCAAAATCCCGGCTAGCCAGGGCACTGCTCACACCATGCCCCTTCAAAACTCAACCACTTTTGTGGATTTTATTGGGGATTTTGGAAATCTTAGAGGGGAGAGACTTGGGTGCTCAGCCAGTGCCATCCTGCTGGCACAGCACCTTGTGACCCCGCTGTTTCACACATGTGGCATGTCCTGGGTGTGTCCAACACCCCTGTTCTCACACATTTGGGGTGACAGCCGTGTGTGTGGTGTGCTCAGCGCCTCCTTTCCCACCCGCCGCCCCTTCCCCACTTCCCGCCCTGAACAAAGGCAGGAAAGGGCCCCGGGGAAGGGCAGGGGGAGAGCAGGGGGAGAGCAGGGGGAGAGCAGACATCCATCCCCCAGCCGGGGCTATCAGCGCCGGACACACCCAGGCTCTGCCAAGCGGCTGATAAGAGACCGGAGCAAAGCCCCTTCCCCTTCCAGCGGGGCAAGGCCGTTCCCAGGGCAGCCCCCTCCCCAGCTGGGGCAGGGAGGGTGCCAGGGGAGGCTGTGGGTGCCCCAAGGGAAGCTGTGGGTGCCCAGGAAGGATGCCAGGGGGATGCTGTGGGTGCCCGGGATATGCTGTGGGTGCCCCAGGAAGGCTGTGAGTGCTCTGGGATAGGCTGTGGGTGCCCAGGGGGAGGCTGTGGGTGCCCCAAGGGAGGCTGTGGGTGCCCAAGGGAGGCTGTGGGTGCCCAGAGGAGGCTGTGGGTGCCCGGGATATGCTGTGCGTGCCCCAGGAGAGGCTGTGGGTGCCCAGGAGAGGCTGTGGGTGCCCCAGGGGAGGCTGTGGGTGCCCAGGGGATGCTGTGAGTGCCCCAGGGGAGGCTGTGGGTGCCCAAGGGAGGCTGTGGGTGCCCCAAGGGAGGCTGAGGGTGCCCAAGGGAAGCTGTGGGTGCCCAAGGGAGGCTGAGGGTGCCCAAGGGAGGCTGTGGGTGCTCAGGGGAGGCTGAGGGTGCCCAAGGGAGGCTGTGGGTGCCCCAAGGGAGGCTGTGGGTGCCCAGGGGAGGCTGAGGGTGCCCAAGGGAGGCTGTGGGTGCCCCAAGGGAGGCTGTGGGTGCCCAGGGGAGGCTGAGGGTGCCCAAGGGAAGCTGTGGGTGCCCAAGGGAGGCTGTGGATGCCCAAGGGAGGCTGTGGGTGCTCAGGGGAGGCTGTGGGTGCCCAGGGGGAGGCTGTGGGTGCCCAGGGGAGGCTGTGGGTGCCTGGAGAGGCTGTGGGTGCCCAGGGGAGGCTGAGGGTGCCCAGGGGATGCTGTGGGTGCCTGGAGAGGCTGTGGGTGCCCAGGGGAGGCTGAGGGTGCCCAGGGGAGGCTGTGGGTGCCCAGGGGGAGGCTGTGGGTGCCCAGGGGAGGCTGTGGGTGCCCCA
>NW_026623826.1:99670-101774 GCF_030028575.1 Malurus melanocephalus | reverse complement strand
CAGGGGGCAGCTTGTGGGGCTCCCCCCGCCCTCCTGCAGCCCTGGCTGCAGCAGCACTCACTGCGGGAGGTGATGTACTCGGGGGCCTTGCCGGGGCCCAGGGGCAGCGCTTCCTCGTAGTAATCCTCGGGTGGGGGAGTGGTGGGCAGGGGAGGGGCTGGATCCGCAGGAACCTGTGGCACAAACACCTCCAGCGTGAGCCAGGCAGCAGCAGCAGGGACAGGGACACAGCAGGGCACAGCAGGGTCCCAGCCTGGCCACTGCCACCTCCTCTGCAGGGACACAGCAGGGTCCCAGCCTGGCCACTGCCACCTCCTCTGCAGGGACACAGCAGGGTCCCAGCCTGGCCACTGCCACCTCCTCTGCAGGGCACAGCAGGGCTGGCTCGGGGACAGCTGGGCACTCACCGGTTTCTCTGTCTGCTCCAGGCCAGCGCTGTCACTGGGGTCCCCATCCTCGTCCTGCATGTCCTGCAGGTCCCGCAGGTCACAGTCTGCCCGGGGGAAATGGAGGGTGAAGGGAGCAGGAGAGCAGAGCTGGCCATGTGCCATGCCAGCTGTGCCCTCCAGGGATATCTGTGACCCTTCCTTGGGATGGTGGTATCCCCGGTGTGGGGATCCCCCGTGGGCAGCCCCAAACAGCTGCAGGAGACTGGGAACGAGCACCAGGGTGAGGATGCCCACCCTGGACACAGCCGGACCCTCCCTCCAAAGGACTCCAGCGGGCACCCAGGAGCAGTGTGACCCCCGGGGCATGCCCCCAGCTCAGCCACACGTACCAAACTCCTCGAACAGGGACTCCACGAAGCTGGTGCCATTGCCCAGGGACGCTGTGTTGACGTACAAGTAATCCACGTCCTTCCCTGCAATGGAGGGGGATGCTCTGAGCCCGGGGCAGGCACTGGCACTGCTTGTCCCCACAAACACCGACCCGGGGACACAGCTCACCCCACCAGAGCAGTGGAGGAACCCCGGGAATGCTGAGCTCCCCCAGGAGAGCAGGAAAGGGGAAGGCTGTGAAGCCCCAGGTGCACGGTGCCGGCCTTCCCGCGGAAACCCCTGCGCTCAGCACAAACCCGCGGCAGGAAAAGCTCCGGGAAGCGGCGTTTCCGCAGGGAGCAGYCCTCCTGTGTCCCGCTCCGGGCCAGGGAGGGGCTGGGCAGCGCCAGCAGGGAGCCCCTGAGGGGGCTGAGCAGCYGCTGGGCTCATCCCTGCCCTGCAGAAACCCTGCAGAAGCTTTTCCCTGCCCTGATGGGGACACTCACGGCCCCTGGGAACAGTGAGTGGCCACCACAGGACAGGGACACGGACCTGCAGGTGGCTGCAGCTTCTGCAGGATGGTGGACACGGCCAGCTTCTTCTCCTGCGTGGTGGCACTCAGGTATTCGTGGTCCAGCAGCTTGAGCAGGATGCTGAGCTCTGGCAGGAGCTGGTCCAGCACTGGAAAGAGCAGGGAAAACCCGTCAGGGAGGGGGATTGTAGGGTTAGGACAAGGAGAAATGGCCTGGAGGCCCTGGGGTGGCAGAGCCGAGGGTGAGGGGCTGTCCCAGCACGGCTCAGGGGTGTTTGCTGAGTGCTCCTCCTGTGCTGCAACTCTGCCCCTGCACACAGACCCCAGGGTGAGCCTGGAGGGCAACACCAGCTCCACGGGCTGCTGGACCTCGGTCAAAACCTGCACTTGGTCACCAAACCCCAGCCATTATGTTACCAACATCCCCAGAACACCCCAAAGCTCAGCCATGGTGTCACTCACAGCATCCCCATGCCAGAACACCCCAAAGCCCAGCCATGGTGTCACCAGCATCCCCAGAACACCCCAAAACCCAGGTGTGGTGTCACCTGCATCCCCACCCCAGAACACAGAACACCCCAAATCCCAACCATGGTGTCACCAGCATCCCCAGCACACCCCAAACTCCAACCATGGTGTCACTAACATCCCCACCCCAGAACACCCCAAATCCCAGCCGTGGTGTCACCAGCATCCCCACCCCCTGCCACGTGCAGGACATGTCCCATCACAGCCCCAGCTCCGTGTCAGGGCTCTGGGCCAGCCTKGTTTCTATTAATAGTGCCAAGCAGGCGGGGAGGGGGGTCAGGGGGGC
>NW_026623826.1:88300-98266 GCF_030028575.1 Malurus melanocephalus | reverse complement strand
TCTGGCCAAGCCAGAGCAGGAGTTTCCTGCTGTAGAAACCCAGCTTTTGCACGGGGACAGATAAGACAACCCCGTGGCGTTTTCACGCCAAGAAAAGCCCGATGAGMAGCTCGAGAGAGCCCTGGGGAGGGCAGATGATGGGGGAGAGGCTGAATCACAGCTCTGAAATGCAGTGGGAGGCACGCAGGGACCCCTATCCTGTGGCCACAGCTCTCCTGCCTCCGGCCACGCTTCCTCCCGCGCCAGGTGATGCCTGGGGCCGAGGGGGGCCGGGGGAAATCGGATGCTGCGAGAAACGGCCATTGTTTGTAGCTAAAATAAAACCCGAGCACAAATAAACCCTTCCTGTTGGCACGGGCAGGGCCCTTGGACGCTCTGCCCGCCTGCACAGGGCTCCCTGCAGCTGCCACCGGCCACAAAGCCACGTTTGGAGCTGCTGGGGTGCCCGAAAAAGGTGGGAACAGCCCCCATTGACACCTCGAAATAGCTGGGGACAGCCCCAAATGACATCCTGAAAAAGGGGAGGACAGCCCCCAGTGACACCCCAGCCCCAGAGGAGCCCTGCAGGGACATCCCTGTGGTTCAAACAGAGCCAAAGGAGCTCTGTGYAGGACACAAACCGTGCTGAGCACTCCACAGGGTGACGGGAGCCACCTGCAAGTGCCACAMGGGACTGGGACACGTCCCCATGTCCTGCTGGGTGCCCCAGCACGGGCAAAAGAGATGCACCAGCCCCCTCCAGCCCCAACACTGCTGCTCTTTGATGAAACCCMCAGTCTCCTGAGCGCTTTGCCGAGCTCCCGGGGCAGTTCCTGTTCCCTTCGCCGTTCCCGAGGAGGTTTCTTTCCGATKTGGGGGGGAGGAGGCAGGCGAGGAAGTGCCTTGGCACTCCCAGAATTGTTCCTTTGTGCAGGGGACAGGAGGACAGCGCTGTCCGTGTCCTGCCCGCGGCCACTGGTGTGGCACTGCCCTGCTGAGCGGGCAGCAGCCAGCCCCGAGGGGTTCAGGGAGAAGCCAGCCATCAATGGGCACSCTGGAGCCCTGGCAGCATCCCCCAGCAGTGGAAGATCGCTGAGGGGCTGCTCGGTGCCCATGAATCATCTCTGCCCTGCACACAAGGGCGCCTTGAGCGGGGTGCACGGGGGAGCCTTGGTCTGCAGCCGACAATCCCAGCAGGAGCTGGGCGCTGGGGAGGGCTCCTGTGCCACTGGGACCCTGCTGGGACCCTGCTGGGATCCTGCTGCCACCATCCCTGCCCTGCTGGGACCCTGCTGGGACCCCGCTGCCCCCAGTCCTGACTGGCTGGGACCCCACTGCCACCATCCCTGTCCGGCTGGGACCTTGCTGGGACCTTGCTGGGACCTTGCTGGGACCCTCCCTGCCCAGCTGGGACCCTGCAGGGATCCCACTACCACTGCTCCTGCCCCACTGGGTCCCCACTGCCACCCTCCCTGCCCTGCTGGGACCCCTCTGGGACCCTCCCTGGGTAACTCCCGAGATCCTGGGTGCTGCAGCACCCCCGAGTGCTGAGGAGCACAAGGTGAGCTCCGATCTTTTCCTGTGCTGCCCAAAATCTCAGCGCCTCCCCGCTGCCCCACCAGGCGATGCCAGCTCCTGGGAACCCCGACATTGTGGCCCCACAGCAATCAATATCCTGAGCTGACAGCCTCAGAAAATCAGCCTTGGGAAATAAAGGGGAAACCTGTGAAACCTCAGGCCCTTGCCTGAAGGGGCCCCCACTGGTTCTGCCCCCCAGAGCAGAGGCTGTCCCTACAGGAGGAGCCTGCAGGGTTTGGAGGGCTCCTCTATCCCCTGCTANAGCCCCGAGGGGTTCAGGGAGAAGCCAGCCATCAATGGGCACCCTGGAGCCCTGGCAGCATCCCCCAGCAGTGGAAGATCGCTGAGGGGCTGCTCGGTGCCCATGAATCATCTCTGCCCTGCACACAAGGGCGCCTTGAGCGGGGTGCACGGGGGAGCCTTGGTCTGCAGCCGACAATCCCAGCAGGAGCTGGGCGCTGGGGAGGGCTCCTGTGCCACTGGGACCCTGCTGGGATCCCACTGCCACCATCCCTGCCCTGCTGGGATCCTGCTGGGACCCCACTGCCACCATCCCTGCCCTGCTGGGACCCTACTAGGACCCTTCCTGCCCAACTGGGACCCTGCAGGGATCCCACTGCCACTGCTCCTGCCCCAGTGTGTCCCCATTGCCACCCTCCCTGCCCTGCTGGGACCCCGCTGCCCCCAGTCCTGACTGGCTGGGACCCCACTGCCACCTTCCCTGCCCTGCTGGGACCCTGCTGCCACCATCCCTGTCTGGCTGGGACCTTGCTGGGACCCTCTCTGCCCAGCTGGGACCCTGCAGGGATCCCACTGCTACTGCTCCTGCCCCAGTGTGTCTCCATTGCCACCCTCCCTGCCCTGTTGGGACCCCTCTGGGACCCTCCCTGGGTAACTCCCGAGATCCTGGGTGCTGCAGCACCCCCGAGTGCTGAGGAGCACAAGGTGAGCTCCGATCTTTTCCTGTGCTGCCCAAAATCTCAGCGCCTCCCCGCTGCCCCACCAGGCGATGCCAGCTCCTGGGAACCCCGACATTGTGGCCCCACAGCAATCAATATCCTGAGCTGACAGCCTCAGAAAATCAGCCTTGGGAGATGAAGGAAAAGCCTGTGAAACCTCAGCCCCTTGCCTGAAGGGGCCCCCACTGGTTCTGCCCCCCAGAGCAGAGGCTGTCCCTACAGGAGGAGCCTGCAGGGTTTGGAGGGCTCCTCTATCCCCTGCTARCCCTGGGAGAGGGRCAGATGAGCCCCCAGAGGGGTTMAACAGCACAAGGGTGCCCTGGCTGTGCCTGCTGAGCCTCCCCCATCAGTGCCCCATCCTCTCCAGCCATCCCAGTGCTGACAGCAGCTCTGGGGCTCCCGTTCCCAGCACAGCTCGGGTGTCACCAGCTCAACCATCCCTGCAGAGCTGATGGAGAGCCCTGGACCTGCTCYGATCCTTCCCCTGGCTCATCCCCCAGGATGAACAGCCCTGCACAAAGCYTGATCTCATGGCCTTGCTCCAGCAGAGACCAGATCAGCCCAGCCCAGAGCTGYTCCYTSAGCYRGGCTCTTCCCAAAGCCCTGCCTCACCCTGGCCCTCTGCACAGGGGGGTTCTGAGGATTCACCATCCCCAAAAAAATGGGAAAAGAGCAAAGGCAGCAAACGTTTGGAGCTCCTGGAATGCCCTGGGACAGCYCCCAGTGCCAGCCCAGCCCCAGAGGAGCCTGCAGGGACACAAACAGAGCCAAAGGAGCTCACCCTGCCACAGAGCCACAGCTCTGCCCTGCACAGGGGACTGCACACAGAGGGCAGACTCCAAACATCCCCCTGCGAGGGCTCCTCTCATCCTCCTCCAGCCTTAACAGAGGAAACAGGAGCCCTGAATAGAGAGAATTGTAATTACAGGCTGATGGAGTGTGCAGAGGGCAAAGATTATCACCTGCACTGGTGTCCCTGGCAGCTCACACACTGCAGGGGCCATCACTCACTCTGTGGGGATGGGAAACCTCATCCCTCTGGAACGGGGTGAAATGAGATGTGGAGAGCAAGGAATGGGGAATAAGGGATGGGGAACAAGGGAAGGGGAACAAGGGGGTGGAGAATAAGAGATGGACAAGGGGATGGACAAGGGGATGGAGAACGAGGGGATGGAGAACAAGGGGATGGGGAGCAAGGGATGGAGAACAATGGGGTGGGGAGCAAGGGATGGGGAACAAGGGATGGGAGAGAGAGGGGATGGACAAGGAGATGGAGAAAAAGGGCATGGAGAACAAAGGGATGGGGAACAATGGGATGGGGAACAAGGGGATGGAGAAGAAGGGGATGGAGAAGAAGGGGATGGACAAGGGGACGGAGAAAAAGAGCATGGGGAACAAAGGGGTGAAAAATCAGGGGTTGGACAATAAGGGAATGGTGGCAAGGCCCTTCCCACCCAGCCTGGCTCCAGAGCACATCCCAGAGGAGGGGTGCTGGCTGCAGCTGGACCCCCAGGTTGGGTGCAGGTTCTCCTGGTGGTGCCACACCCAAAGCACAGCGGGAGGTGGAGAATGTCCCCCTCAGCAGCAGCAGCTCCCCTTGGCACCCCAGTCCTTGGGCAGCACACCCTGGGGTGTCCCTGAAGGGACATGGCTGCTGGAGAACCCCTGGCACAGCCCCTGCAGGGAATATCCTTCCTCCCCAGCTTCCCCCCAGTGCTGCAGGTAATAATTAACAGGCTGATTAAATCACCAACAGGCACCTCGTGAGTGACCCAGGCCGCCAGTGACCCCGTGGTGGACAGAACCCCTCCTCCAGGGGCTGTCCCCCCTTTCTCTGCCTCCTGGAAATGTCTGTGRCTGTTTGCTTTAACTCCCCCAAAGCAAATTTATCCCCCTGCTGAGGCTGCAGCTGCCCCGAGCCCAGGAGGAGGATTCTGTGTCTCTCCTCTCACAAAAAGTTTGCTCTCCTCTGAGCAAACGTGAACAGCTAGGTGAGAGATCTCAGGGTGACCCCGTTGTGTCCCCAAACCCCKCTCCTCACCCCAGCTAYRATCTGCTCCCAGCCCAGCTCTGGAAAGTCACACAGAGCACTCACACAGATTTAGCACTTCCAGACTTTTCAGAACCCGGTGCCAGGCYCAGACTACATTTCAGGACTCRGTGCCAGGCCCAGACTACATTTCAGGACYCGGTGCCAGGCTCRGCAGGCTCATGGCAGGATGCTCCAGCCTGGGAGCAGGGCTCAGAGGCTGCTGGCTGGAAAACACATTTAAATAATGAATGAAAAGGAGAGGTCTGAGATGCCCTTTAAAGGAATAGTCAGGCAGGGGCGAGACCTGCTGAGTAATGTATAAAAAACAAGCTTCAGGCAGAGGAGAGATGTTAGGATTACTCAGAACGCAGAGTAAACTGTGTTTCCTCCAACCAAAATTTTGGTGTCGGCCTTTTCCAAACAAACTCCAGCAACAGGTTGGCTTGGGCCCCTCTCCAGCACGGGGAGAGCCCTGGGCTGGTGGCCCCGGCCTTTGGCCACCCCTGTGCCCACCCTGGTGGCGGGCAGAGCCTCCCTGGGTCACTCCTTCCTGCTGGTGACTGCTCTGGGGCTGTCACCTCTCTTAGCTCTGGGTCCCCAACAACCCTCAGCTTCCAGGATAGTTGGAATCACAAATCTCAGCTTCCAGGATAGTCAGAATTCCAGCTAATTGCAGGAATTCCTCTAATTGCAGCCATCCTGGTGGGAAACCCCCTRATTSCTACCRMTACCCAGGGCTGGATCCAGCCCYACATGCYCCAAATCTGCACGGGTGRGGGTGGAAAGCTCTCTGCACCCCGAGAGAAACTTCTCCATGTCCTGTGCATCCTCCTTGCCCAAAGCCATATCCCAAAATGCCTCGGATCAATTCCCGGCCTGCAGGAGTGAGACACGGGGAGGCCAGCAGGGCTGACACACCTTCCTGCGAGGAAAAGGCACACAGGGAGGCTGTGATCCCGAGAGGGAGGGGAGGACCAAAACCTTCACCCAGCAGGGTATGGACAGGGAGGGTGTGGGATTTGCAGCAAGGAGCCAGTGGATCGGCTTTCCCAAATCCCCCTTTGCTTTCCCAAATCCCTCTCTGCTTTCCCAAATCCCCCTTCGCTTTCCCAAATCTCACTCTGCTTTCCCAAATCCCCCTTCGCTTTCCCAAATCTCACTCCACTTTCCCAAATCCCCCTCTGCTTCCCCAATTACCCCTTCACTTTCCCAAATCTCACTCCGCTTTCCCAATTACTTCTCCACTTTCCCCATTCCCACTTCACTTTTCCAAATCCCACTCCACTTTCCCAAATCCCACTCCACTTTCCCAAATCTCTCTCCGCTTTCCCAAATGCCTTCAGCAGCACTGCAGGACATGGATCCTTCTTTCAAGAGGTGTTGAGAGGACAAACCACAAACCCCTGTGTGGTAAATATCCCAGTGGAGCTGGGGGAGGCAGAGGTGCCCATCCCCATCCCCAACTGTGCCATCCCTGCCCTGACCCCGCCGATGCCCAGGAACCCCAGAGCTGTGCCCACGAGTCCCCCGTGCCCAGTGAGGGGGTCGGGACCCTGTCAGTGGCCCTGTCCCCATGTCCCCCGGCCGGAGGGTGTCCCCGTGGTGGGGGCTGGGGCCGTGCTGCCCCGCAGGACCCTCTCCGAGCAGGATAAGCGTTATTTTCTCAGCCCTTCCCTTTCCTTCCCTTGCCAGGCTCCGCCGGGAGGAGCATCAGGTGCAGCGGCAAGGCCGCCTCATCCGACAGCATTTCCGAGCTGTTTAACCCCTGCAGGGCAGGGCTGCGGGGACAGGAAGGTGACAAGGTGTGACAGACTGCTGTGGCCACTGCGGGTGTCTCCACCAGCGCTGGGACCGGTTCGCCTGCTGGTAACTCCCGGACACCAAAGCCAGCTCTCAAACCTGTTGCTACTCAGGTTTTATTCCTGTTCTGGTCCTTAATAACTTGGGTTTCCCCAAATTTCGGAGCGCATAAAACGAGCAGCTGAACCCTCTGGACATGGGCTGTTCACCCATCACAAACTTGGGTGGGTTTAACGCTCAAAAAAAAAACCCCGGAGGAAGCCAAAGCCGTTCTTCAAAGCGCTCCTTACACATCTCCGGCTAATTGCCGACAATCAGAACACACCAGCGGTTCCCAGAGCTCCCTCTTATCACTTCCAGGATCAAATGCACACGAAAACCACTTAAAAAAAAAAAAAAGTATTTTGAGCATGGAAACCCCTCGCAGCAAAGCTGTTTTTGTTCCAAACGGTTACGAAATGTCAGTGTTTTCCCTCGCCTGCCAAAGAGCCGGCTTTGATGCCACGGGAGGCATTATCAGGAGCAGAGAAAAGGAAGGGGCTGCAGCAGCCGTGGGGGGAGGCTCAGAGAGGTTATTTTATCCTTCCCAGTGCAGATTGTCAGCCCAGAGGGCCCTGAGTCCCCAAATGCCGCTGCTTTCAGCGCCTCAGGGCGATGACAGGCGGCTGCTGCCAGCCRGGGTGCCCTCCCTGCTCTGTCACCTCCTGGGTGCCCTGGCAGGGGTGCCAGCCCCTTGTTTGTGCAGGGAAAGATTTCCAACCCGATTGTCCTGCGCTGCCTCGGGACAGTGACATTTAATAGATCTTTTACAGAACAGAGAGCTGTCATTAATTTTAAGGTTCCTCACACGCAGGAGGAGATGTGCTCCTCAGGAGGGAGTTTCAGCTGTGCCAGACTGGATAATAGGGAAGGGTTAAGGGGTTGGGACACAAATCTGGGATGCCAGAAACCACTTCAAGCCTTCCACTCTGCTCKACTGTTATCTCCTGTCCCCAGCAAGTGATTTGGCCACTGAACCACAGGCAAAGCTCTCCTCTGAAAAGGTTTCCCGCTGCTTGGGATGAGACAGCTTCTTCAAAACCTTAAACAAAGTTTTCCTGGGCAGGGATAGGAAYCTCCCGCAGGCCCGTGGGAGCTCCGTAGCAAAGGGCACGGCAGCCTCGCAGCTCTGCACGTTTGCACAGGAAAACRGCATTTCCAGGTCAGGAGCGGGAGAGGGGAAGGTTTTCCAGGCASTGCAGGCAGATAGGACAGTCCCCAGGGCTCCTGGCTGCAGGACGCTATCCCACAGTGTCCTTCCCCTCTCCAGAGCAGCCAGGAGGCTTCACACGGATCCAGGATTGCCCTGCTAAGGCCAGCGCTGCACACCAAAGATATTGGAAAATCCAGAGGGCAAATAACTCCAGCACTKCATCAGCATCAGCATCCCCGGGACCACCCTCCCACCCTGTTTTACCCAGCACCGAGGGACTGGGGCAGCCCCAGGGGGGCTCAGCCCCCTTCCCCACATCCCCCCTGGGCTATAAACAGGCGGTGGCCGAGTTTCCAGCGGAAGGAAYGGCTGCAATGCGGAGGAGAGCTCGGCACTTGCCCGGCGCTAACAGCTGGCCCTGCTGCGCTCCTCGCCGCCCCAAACCCCTTCCCACCGGCAGGATTCCTGCTGCCAGCAGGGCAGCGATGATCCCGGCTCCCTCCCACCGCTCCTGCAGCCTCCCCATTCCTGCGGGCGAGCTGGAGCCAAGTTTATCCCTGACACATCTCCRCCGGCTTTGCTGGATTTAGAGCACAGATAAGTTTGGGGCAGGACCTAAATTCTGGTGGCACAGAAGGTCAGGGAGAGACACTAATGAGGGAGGGGAAGCCGTGTGTGAGCAAAGATCACCTCCCAAATCCCGCACTGRGAGCTGGGTTCTCTGTCAGCACAACCCGGAACAGCTCTGCCACCAGCCCACAGCRCCATTCCTCCCAGTTAGCCACTGGTGTGGAGCTGGAGCCCACACTGGGCACTGCCCAGCCTGCTGGGCAATGAGGAAAGACTGGCAGATCATAGAATCAGGGTACAGCAGGGCCTGGGCAGAGCTGCAGGTGAGAGAGGGGCTGCCAGGAGCCCAGAAAGGCTGGGAATGGGCACAGAGCTCCTGCCCAATGCCAAACCCACCCTTCCACTGGGGAAAGGAACCTTCCCCCTGCGAATCCCAGCCCCCAGGGGGACCCAGCAGCTCTGGGTGATGAGMAGGAGGGGCTGGGGGAGGTTTACATTAGCAAAGAGCCATGCAGGTGCCAACAGCAATTCATCACAGGCACTCAAAACAAAGCAGGCGCTGCTGTCGCTGCCACAGCAGGCACCAGCGAGGGGAATAAAACAGCTCTGCCCTGGCAGGGTCAGCCTGGGGAGAGGCCAAACCATGCCCAGGCACGGCTCCCACAGCTGGGCATCCCCTCCTTCCCTGCCATGAGCTCCCAGCTTGGATTTCTGGGGATTTTTGGGCTGAGATGCCAACAGGGAACTTCCCATCAGCTCACACAGCAGGAGAGCGGGGAAGCTGAGACCCTCTGCTGTCCCCTGGACCCTGAAGGACAGCTCTGCCATCCAGTGTCACTTGACAACACTTCCCCCCTACCCAGCACACTCCTTCGGAGCTGGCAAAGCCACCCTGGCTGGACACAGCCCCGGGATGGCTGTCCCTGTCACCGTCACTGTCACCGTCACTGTCCCCTCCCGGGCTGCCGGCCCCTGGCACTGCTCCCCGAGCACAGACACCGTGCCTGCGTTTCCACCAGTCCCAAACTCCTCACTGCTGCGTTTCCACTGCGGAAACGCCACCCCATCCTCTTACATCGGCAAGGGGAACTCTTGACCCCGGGGTGTTTGTGGTGCTGACCCGGAGCTGCAGACGCAGCACTCCTGAGCCGCCCGGGGAGTTCAGTGTGCTCCCACCCCGTGGAGCCAGGGACGGGCCCCTGGCCACTGTCCTGTGGTTTTTGGCCAGTGTTTCTGTAGCACCTCCAAGGACAGGTCAAGGGCCAGGACCCCTGTGCTCCATCATGTCACCACCTGCTCCTCCTGCGCAGCCCCGGGCTGCAATCGGCGGCAGCAGCAGCAGCAAGAAGCAATCCCCCTGAAAACCTCCCTCTGCTCCCTCCAGGGACCTGGCAGCCCAGCAAAAGCCAGGACCTTCTCTGCAGAGTTGGCCCCGAGCCCTGGCAGGTTTCTACAGATCCCAGATCAAAGCCCAAGAGCTCCGTGAGCCCGGTGCCACRGGCTGCGGGCGGGAATCGCACACGTGTGGGAAGGCAGCTGCTCCAGCAGGGTGGGGATCCGGCCCTCCGCCGCTTTCCGAGACTCCCGGCACACAGGGAAACCCTCCGAACCCCATCAGCTCCATCTGGGAGCGTCACCTCCCTTTCCACCACCACAGTTTCCCCTAACAAGTGCAGGGGAACCTCCCTTGCARGCTGCYGGTGYTTTACCCATCCGACCAGCAAGGACAAACTGGTTCCAGTTGGTGTCCCAGCCGGCTCTGCTGGGACAGGCGGAGGCAGGCAGGGATCGGGGGCGCACACGGAGCCGGTGGGATGGGATGGGATGCGCGACCCGGGGGTTCCGTGCGGCCGGAA
>NW_026623826.1:81119-88011 GCF_030028575.1 Malurus melanocephalus | reverse complement strand
CCCGAGCAGCGCCGCGGAGCCGCTCCCGTCCCGTTCCCCCCCGTCCCGTCCCGTCCCCCCCGTCCCGTCCCCCTTACCGCTGAGCCGGTCCATGGTCCGGAGCTCCGGCCGCCCCGGCTGCTGCGGGCGGGTGAATGTGGCGGGCAGCAGCCGCCCGGCGGGGCCGGCTCTCGCTGCGGGGCGGCCAATCCCTTCATCCGCCCCTCCCTCCCCGCCTCTCGGCACGGCAGCGCCGAGCACCGGCCCGGCCCGGCACGGCACCGGGGACAGCCCGCGGGGACAGCCCGGGCACCCTCCCACCCCTGCATCCCCCGCTCTCCGCGCCTTGAGCATCCCCAGAGACCCCCGGGGAAGGGTGGGGGTCTTGAGCGGGCCACCTCCACCTGCCCGGCTTGGGCAACTTCGGTTTGGGGAAAAAAACCCCGATTCCCAGTCGCAAGCACAGCTCTCCCTCACCCCTCCCTCCTTGTTTCCCCCTCCCCAAAACCCCCCTCCATCTCTGCTCTCTCCTGGTGTCCCTCCTGTGCCCAGCGTCTCCCTGCCCATGGTGCTCATGCCACTGTCACCGTCTGTCCCCAGCACAGAGCTCAAGGCAGGAGGTGGCTCGGGCTGTTTCACTGAGGAAGGGCTGGGTTTGGGGATGGAAAGTGGCTGTTCCAGTACCCTGGCACGATAAACTGGCTCTGGAGCAACCCACGGKTTGCAGGGAAAGCCCCCAGCCCAGGCCCTCACCTTGGCCCCGTGGGGTCCCCACTTCTGTCCCCTGCCCCAGGCTCTGCATTTCAGGTCCCAAAGGTGCCCCCAGCTCTGGCCATGAAAAGGCAGGGAGGGATTTAAGGAGTGAGATCCCATTTCCCTGCCCTTGTGCCCAAGGCCTTTTTGACCCATAACCCACAGCCCAGCCGTGCAGAAGGTGATGGGACACCCCTCGCCCACCCCCATCCCAAATTCTGCTCTCTGCCAGCCCCAGACACTGTGCCTGCAGCAGGAAAATCCTCCCCCTCCCCTCGTGTCCCTGTGGGACAGCAGTGACAGACACCAAATGGCTTTAGCTCCTGGGAGAACCCAGGGATGGATACAGAAATCAGMAAAGGAAAGGAAACACAGAGCATTGAATGATCTGCGAGACTCCAATTCACTCTCAGGGGTGCAGAGAGGGCCCCTGCGCCCCGTACAGCCCCGAGAATCATACAGAGCTGCAGTGTAGAGATCTCTCTATGTATATATTTATAGGTATGTATATATTTATAGTGCACTGCGATTAAAACAGCCGGGCCTGCTTCTTCAGCTCGTTCCTCTTCCACAGCGCCAGGCGGTCGAACTCGGCGATGGTCATCCCGAAGATCTGGTAGAATTCCTCCTGGGACAGGTGCCTCTGGGGAGAGACGGGAGGCTGGGCCACAGCTGGCCACTCTGGCCACTCTGGCCACCAGCCAAGGGCAAAGAGGGGGCTGAGGGCATCCCCTGCCCGCTGGGACAACGGGGTGACACAATGGGGTGACACAATGGGGTGACACAAYGGGGWGACACAACCCCAACACCGCTCCCTTGGGATAGGGGGGGACCTGCCTCCCTCCTGCCCATGCCAAAGGCACAGGGGACAACTGTGCCCAGCCAGGGGAACAGCAGGAGTGTGTGACAGTGCCCTGGCACTCTGAGCACCTCACACGGCCACCAGCCCCTCACAGCCACACGCTGCCTGCTGCCAGGGCCACCCCGCRGGGTCGGGTCCCTCTGTGCCCCGAGGAGATTGTCCCCAGCAGAAAAGGCTCTTCTCACCTCTAACCGAGTCCTGTCCACATCTTTGGGCAGCTGGTTCCTCCCTCTTGTCTTGACCAGGAGCAGCTCGTAGGGGTAAATCTGCACARGGACAGAGCGTGGGGCARCCACGAGACACGGGGCACACTTGGSAAGGAGGGCAAGGCCTCCTGCTGCATTTAACAGGGATGGGGTGGCACAGCTGGCTCCAGGGCTTGGATTGGACAAGGAGAGGTGGGAATTGCTCTCAGGGTGACTGATCCACCCTGAATCTCCATGGAGGCTCTGGAATAACCTGCTCACGTCTCACCAGGAATGACCCAGGCACCAGCGTGAGCAGGAAAGCACCAACACAACCAACCCCCTGCTCTGCTCCTCACCCAGGGGACAATTCTGCTCAGCCGAGCACTTGGGGCCTGGCAGGAGGGCAGGGACTCGGGTCTGAGCCCCACAGCCCTGGGATGGGGCTGTCAGGTCAGCCATGGAGGGGAACCAAGGCAGAGGGCAAAGCTTCCCCCTGCAGAGCCTGGGGACACGYGGGCACATCCCTGGCACTGCCATCTGTGCAGCAGAAGGGTCTTACCTTGTACTCTGTGGGGAGAGAGAAAAGAGAGACATGAGCCACCCTGACCCCTCTGCTGTCCCCACCGTGCCCCGGGGGCTGCGGGGACCCCGCCTGCCCCATTTTCCGGAGCTGCCCGCGGGGATGTGGCAGCCCCACAGCATTTATAGGGTCCCCCCTTACCTCGCATCCCCCARTTGACGGCGTTGGTGCTGTCGTAGTGGAACAGCTCGGCGCTGGGAGGCTGCGGGAGGGACGGACAGAGCCAGGAGTGAGAGGAGGATCCTCCGGACACTCCCACATCCCCAGGGCAGGACAGCGGGGTCCCCACCCACCAGCGGGGCACGAGTGACAAGCCCAAGTGACACAGAGGCAGGAGCAGAACTGATCCCGAGCAATCCCCAGCCCGGGATATGAAACAGCAAMAGCAGCATCCCCCTGAAAATCGCCCCGTGGGATTTTCAGGGCAGGCACCGCGTGGGGGAGAAACTTTGCACCCCAAAAAGGATCATTTTGGATTGGCACGGGGCAGCAGTGACAGCAGGGATGTGGAGAAGGGGGAAACAGGACATCCCAGGCGTGGAACGGGAGCTCTGGGGGTTTTGAGGAGTCTGGGGAGATGGAGGGATGCCTGGGGAGAAGGAGGGATGTTTGGAGAGGAGGGATGTTTAGGGGGAAGGAGGGATGTTTGGGGAGAAGGAGGGATGTTTGGAGAGGAGGGATGTTTAGGGGGAAGGAGGGATGTTTGGGGAGAAGGAGGGATGTTTGTGGAGAAAGGGATGCCTGGCAGCAGCAGGAGGCACTCACCCTGTGCAGCCCATTCCTCCTGTAGGCAGGGAGTGAGGCCGACTTGGAAATGAGGGGATCTGCAAAGAAGCCACCACGGGACGTCAGGGGAAGGGCAGGAACGAGCCCCACACCCTGAGCCAGCCCCCTGTGCCACCCTGTGCCACCCTGTGCCACCCTGTGCCCCTGTGCTCCCAGCTCCACAGCCACCCCGCTCTGGCTCCTTCCAGCTCCAGCTCGTTCCCAGCCTGGCTGCCTCCCGTGCTGATCTTCCTCTCCCCAAAATCCCTTTCCCGTGGCAGCCTTCACACTTCACCCTTAAGGGCAATGCGTTCTCCTCTCTCAGTTTCTCCCACTCATCTCCCTGCCCTGGTTCAGCTCTACCCTATCCCAGGTTTTCAAGGTCTCCTTCTTGGTTTCCCCCGTCCCCTCCCTGGTCCAGCACCTCCTGCAGCTGGGGCTCTGCACCCCGGGGAGGGCTCGGGGGGCTCGGGGGGTTCAGGTCCCGCACTCACCACTGTCGGCCAGGTAGTGGGTTCGGGGAGCTGCAAGGAGAGCAGAGCCGGCTGTCAGGGAGGACCAGGCACCCCAAGCCATGCAGAACCACCCCTTCCCAGCCCCACAGATCCTCCTTGGGGCTCCCAGGAGCCCACAGGGCTGAGGGGCTCCCTGAGCACCCCCGAACCGCTCCGAGAGGGCGGATGTGCCATGAGGAATAGAAACAGGGAGTGGACAGAGCCTGGTCTGTGCTGSCAGCCTCTGGAGTGCCCCCCAGCCCCACTGCGGCCCCAGGAACAGGGCTGGGGGCTCTGGGGGCTCTGGGACAAGAGCAGGGCAAGCGAGGCAGCCCTGGGGCCGCTCAGCAGGTGTGGGGTGGCAGCAGGTCCCAGAGGTGCGGTCCCAAAGCGGGTCACAGCAMCCCCAGTGTGACAGTGCCACCAGATTCCCAAGGGATCCTTCAGCCACTCCATGAGACCCTTCCAGGCTACTGGGACACCATAGGACAGTGCCCATCCCAGCTGGGGCACAGGGAATGGACAGAACCCTCCAGAGGAGGGCACAACTCCGTGCCAGCACCTCTCATCAYCCCTTTCCTCACCCCATTGTTCCCTCTCCACCCCACAGAATTCCCGAGGGGCTGGGGCTGTGCTGGGTGGGACAGAGGAGGGACAGGAACATCCTTACAGCCATTGAGGGAGCCCTCGTAGCCCACTGTGTGCAGGGCCTCTCTGCTGCTGGCCGAGCTGCGAGGGGGGGTCCAGGGGTCTGCGTARGAGTTGGACCGAGCCTTCATCTCCTCCCTCAGGATCAGCCTCCCGATGCCACTCTGGATCTGTTGGGGTGGGGAAAAGGCASCTGTCACCCTTCCATCCCCTGCCCAGCCCTCTCTGCCACCGTGGAAGGGCACAGCATCCCCTGGCGTGGGCTTGGCATCTCCTGAGGATGGGCTGCTGGCCTGGGGTGCCTCGGCAAGGGGGTGCTCTGCCCCTGTCCAAACCCCACACGGGGGTGGCTAGGAGGGGACAGATGGCTGAGGAGGGCAGGGAGGGTGGTGGCACCTTCTCGGGTGGCAGAGCTGGGTTGAGCCTCGTCCCCAGAGGCAGCTGGGGACAGTTTGGTGCCAGCTCTCACCTTGTGCATGCCCCGGTCGTACCCGTCCTCTTCWCCTCCTGACGAGAACCGCCGGGCCCGGGGGGCTGCAGGGAGACACGGGAGGGGTCAGATGGGGACACAGGTGGTGGCAGACACAAAGGGGACAGTCCTCAACCCCATGGGGACAGCAGAGTCCCAGAGACACGCGTTTTGGGGTCACCTTGGCAGGAATCTCAGCCCAACCCCATCTTCAGATCCAAACACAACTCAGAGCGGGGTTCCCTCCCAGAGAATTTGGGGGCAGGGATGTTTTYCCTTTCTCCCAGCCCCTGTTACCTTTGGGGGAGCCCTGGAAGGACCAGTACTCGGACTCGGAGTGGTAGTAGGGGTCCGGGGAGTAGGCGGGGCTGTACTTGGAGGACTGCGCGATGTCCTCGCTCGTTTTGCTTTTCGTGGCTGCCGAGGGGGGGTCTGCAAAAGGAGYCGGGGTGAGGAGCTGCACAGAGCCACCCCAAACGAAGGCAAATTCACTTCCCCTCCCCAGTGGCTGTCACAATTCATGTCCAAGACAGCACGGAGCTGGGAATAACCCATTTTCCAGCTCCTGACACCTCCTCGAGATGAGGCTGCTGAGGCAGACGGTGGGGACAGTGACAAACGGGGGCTGTCGCTGGTGTGGCTGGGAAGGGACCCAAATGGCTGAGAGCCCACAGTGCCACAGGGCTGGCTCCTGCACGGTGCCACCAGTGCCACCAGTGCCACACCGATCCCTGTGCTGCACTGTCACCGGGAGGTGCGAGAGGGGACAGAGGAAGGTTCAGCACAGCAGGGAAAGGCTCTGCCAGRGGGAGGTGGCAGCAGGGGGACAGCAGAGGGGCTCTGCCAGGGCTTGGACCCTGTGGCAGGGGCACACAGAGCGCTCAGGCTGGGGACAGAGCCTCAGCAGCACAGGGGGAACCCAGGGGGACATCCTGCTGCACCACGAGAGTCACAGGGGAGGGAGCACCAAGGACAGCAGGTGGCAGTGCCATCCCTCCGTGTCCGGCAGGCGCAGGGGACCCAGCAGGTACTTACAGCAGCAGGAGCAGGCAGCAGCAGTGGTGGGAATGGGGCAGGAGGGAAGGGAGAGCCGAGGAGAGAGAGAGGAGACACAGTTACTGCCCAGGGGAGCTGCTGTCCCTCCGTGAGCAGGGGCAAGCGGGGATAGGGCAAGCCAGCCCCGCCGAGAGCCACC
Source organism: Malurus melanocephalus (assembly GCF_030028575.1). Classification (NCBI taxonomy): domain Eukaryota; kingdom Metazoa; phylum Chordata; class Aves; order Passeriformes; family Maluridae; genus Malurus; species Malurus melanocephalus. The sequence continues at coordinate 82,078 of NW_026623826.1, read as the reverse complement.
CAACACCGAGAGCCATCACACACCCTCCCCATCCTGCAACACCCCACGCCTGTTTCACTCCGGAGCACCATCTCAGGATGGGCAGCGATTTTTCTCCAGGGCTGCATGTGAAACTGCAAATTGCTATTTCCATCCCTTTTCTGAGGCTGCTCTGACTCCCTTGTCCCCTGTGCCACCCCACCATGGCCCCACTCCCCCTTTCACAGCTATCGCTGTGTCACTGCCAGCCTTTGCTCCATCCCTGGGACAGGGACGTTGTTCAGTGTCACATCTGTCCCCCACTGAAGCCGCTCTGCCGCCCGGAGGGGAAGCAGGAGCATCCCACCAAAGCGCAGCACCCAAATCCTGACACCTGCCCCCATCTCCCACCCTGCCCCTGAACACACCGGTCCCTCCCCGGGGGGACAGGGGACAGGGACACAGCAGCCAGACCAGACCGTACCGTGGCGCTTGTAGATGGGGGGCTTCCTGTAGATGTTACTCTCGCCAGCAGCTGATGGGAGAGGAGACAGAGAAAGGGAAGAAAGAAAGGGAAAGGGCGGTCAGTGTGGGCGTGCTGAGAGCGCACAGGACACGGGTCTGGCAGGAGCCACCACCCCACGCCACACTTCCATCACAGGCCCGCCTCCGGGCCCCGGGACCCCCGGGAGGGCGRCTCCGGGTCCCCGGGACCCCCGGGCGGTGGCTGGGGCAGCAGGAGCGCGGTCCCGGCTGCCCACGGTGTGACAGGACATGCAGTGAGCGCCCAGCGACAGCATGCACCGGGGCGGCGGGCACAGCCTGCCAGCCGGCAGCGAGGCACCCGGGGCGCGTTCTCGGGGTGCCAGCACCTGCAAGAACCGCCTGCGAGCTACCTGGGGCKAGCCAACATCAGCCAAAGCCTCTTTCCGCAGCACAGAGAGAAAAGAGCGAGTCGGGAGGGAAAGCGGACTGCAGCCTGGCGCTGGAGCAGGCGGAGC
>NW_026623826.1:76187-80726 GCF_030028575.1 Malurus melanocephalus | reverse complement strand
TGGAGGGAGACTCTGGGTGTCCTCACGGTGCCCTCCCGGGGCATCAGCGATGCTCTGGGGACAATGCCACCCTTYGGAGGACGGGGCCGGGGGAGATGCCAACAGCTGAGTGGGTGCTCGGGGCTCTGACCCCGCTGAGGGGTGACGGGCAGCTCTGCCTGCTTCCCAACCCTTCTCCCTTCCTGCCCGCTCCGTCCCCGTCCCCGTGGGCTCTGTGTGGCCGGGAGCGGGCGGGTGGGTGGTGGCCCTTACCTGGTGGCCCCCTGCAATCCCTGCAGAAGGGGAGCAGGCATCTGGCAAGCCCAGAAGASTCTGGGGGGAGGGAGCGGCGGGCCCTAGGGGGAGTATAAAATAGTCATCTGTAGCGGGTGGGTGTGGAAACGCCTCTGGCACACACGCTCCGGCTGGTGRTCCTGGGGGAAGGCAGGGGAGGGGRCAGGATCTCACCAGGGGACTCATCTTGGTGTGGGCAGTGGAGGGAGGGCAGGGAAGAGGAAGAAGAGGGGCTTTGCAAGGATCAAGCAGACTCCGGGCGGCTCTGGGACCTCCGGGCGGTGACGGGGAAAGAAGGAGCGGGGTTCAAGCCGCAGGTCCTGTTTATGGATGGCCTCTACCGGGGGTAGATCCTGCTGCCAGCTGGCTCTAGGCAGGCGGCGGAGCTAGGCATGCGACACAGCRGGGACGGCACATGCGGGCATGCCACGGACACGGCGCTTCCCCCGGCGGCGGGGCGCTCCGGAGCCTACCTGGGATGTGGAAATGCTTGGGCGCTTGGTATGAGGTTGGAGTGGAGGACCTCACATCTAACTGGCTATAGTAGGGGGAGCTGCGCCCGCTCTCGGTGCCTGCGCGGGGCCCAGCACAAGCAGCGTGAGTGACCGAGAGAGAGAACAAGAGGCAGAAGAAAATGGGTGTTAAATGCAGCGGTGTTAGAAGAGCGGGGGTGACCCGTGTGAGGCGGGGGGTGATGGGGTGACGGCCCAGGAGCGGCGGTGATGGAGCGGGGGGAGCTTTCCCGCATCTCCGGAGGCGGGCGGGATGCAGAGCAGAGCCCGGGGCAGCCCAGCGCCGACAGCGAAGCCGAGCGCGCTGCGAGCGGTGAGGAGCCCGTGGCGCTGCCGGGGACTCCCGGTGACCTCCGAGTGTCCCAGTCCTTCCTGCACAGCTCCCGAGGATGGGAGACACGGCCCAGGTACGCTCTGCTCCCTGCCATGCTCCGGGGCGTGCGTGTGCAAGAACCTGCCTGTGCACAAGCACTCTCCTGCACGCCCCTCCCGGAGCCACCAGCACAGCCGAGGGTTCTTTACCAGAGCTGGAGGGCACCTGCCTCCCACCCCATCCTCCACAAGCCACAAATTCCCCTCGGCCTTTGCTTGCTGCTCGCAGGAGTTTGGAGAGCCAGAGGATGTGCAGAGCTGGGCACTGCTCCCTCCATGGACCACCCCAGGACTCCTTGCCAGAGGAGGAACCACAGAAGTCTCAGGGATATTTTTGTGATCCTCGCTCCTTTTGGTGGTCTGAGCTCAGCTCAGCTTGGGCTTGCAGYCGAGATCCTCACCTGAGCGGTAGAAATGGTGGGGAGACCTGGGGATGGTGGGGGACATGCCCTGGCGGCTGTAGGTGGGGGAGTCGATGTAGCCAGGGCTGGAGGCGCGTCTCTGCCGCGTGTCAAAGCTCTCGTAGATGTCCTGGGGGTGGGGAAGGGCTGCGGTTAGAGCTGCCAGGAGCTGTCCCACGGATGGGGTCCCCGTGTGGGTGTGCCACTGGGTGTGCCACTCTGTGTTCTCTGCAGCTGGAGGGGTCCCCAGCCTGCCCTGCCCCCCTGCCAGGCACAGGCAGCCAAGCTGAGCTTTGGGACTTGGTAACAGTGCCCAGCAGAGCTTTTCTGCCTGGAGATTGTCCCCTTCTCTGGTACTTGTTCCCAGTTCCTGGTGCCATCCTCCACAGGGCAGAAGCTGCACCCTGGGGCCATTCTGCCAGGCCTGCTCTCTTTGGGGCCCAAAGGATGGGATCGTCCTGAATTGGGTCCCCTCCATCTCCCCACAGCCCGGGGGATGATCAGCAGAGCCCCTGGGCACAGGATGCCCTGTGGCAGCAGCAGGTGACAGAACCCCCATGCCCACAGGGCCGTTACCTGTGAGTAGGGGGAGAGGGTCCCCAGGGACTGGAGGCAGCAGGAGGCAAAGTGAGGAGGGAAAGAGAGAGGGAGAGAGAGAGACAGCACATGGTTAAGAGGAGCAGTAACAGACTGGGATCCCACTGCAGCTGTGGCACACAGGGATCCCGCTGCAGCTCGTTTTCCTCATGTCACCATCACTGAAGGGGACTGGTGTCAGCCAGAGCTGGACTGGGACAGGACACTGGGCAGGGAGGGGAACTGGCAGGAGGAATCAGCAGCTGGCAGAGACTCCTCAGAGACCTCTGTGCAGGGGGGAAGGCACAGAAGGCACAGAGGGCCATGGCCAAGCTGCCTGCAGCGCCCTGGCTGGGCTGCATGAAACCAGCTTGGGACAAAACCTGGGGATGGGGATGTAAAAGATGCTGCTGCTGGTGCTGCCAAGTCCTGTTCCAGCACCACCTCAGGTCCCCTGTGTGTTTGTGAGCTGCTCAGACCCTCCTCTTCCATGACCCCTGAACTCACCCAGCAGCCCCAGCTGTGCCGTGTGCTGCTGGAACATCCTCTCATCACACCCTGGGGGAAATGCCCTGCCCAAGCCCCTTCCYGGGCTGCAGAGCTGGCACCAACAGGGCAGCCAGAGGTGTTCCAGATGTGCTGTGCTGGGTGGGCTGCAGGATTGTGTGCTGGACGAATTCCCTGCCCATCACTCCTCTCACAGCTCTGTCTCTGCACATGCTGTAGAGTTCCTTTCTAACTCTAGAGCAGCAGCATCACCAAATCCTTCCCAAATCCTTCCAGCAGCCCCAAAGCCTCCAGGAGAGGTCCTGCCCCACTCCTGCCTCCCTGCACTATTCCCCCTGGCTTCTCCCCGCTATTCCCACTGGGTTCTCCCCCAAACTGGGCCCATTCCTGCACATCCCAGCACGGGATTTACGGAGACTCAGTACCTCCCCATAGCTATATCTCTCCAGCGTCTCATCCGACGTGTATCTGTGATAGGGCTCGTAGGAAATGAGGTCAGGACGCTGCACTTCATAGATGGCTTTAATCTTGGGAAGAGCTGCCAGGTCTTTGTAATTAAGGATCTCATTATCCACTTTAGCCTAGGGAGAGGGAGAGACGGAGACAGAGAGACGGAGAGGAAGAGGAGGAGAGAAGGAAGGGAGGCTGGAGCGCACAGAGTGGAGCCAGCACAGGGCAGACAGAGCCTGCTGCCACCCCAGCAGCAGGGACAGCCGAGAGGAGAGGCCTGAGGGGCAGCAGGGGAGGGCAGAGGAGCTGGCAGGGCAGGACTGTGCCCCTCTGAGCGCTCCTGAGCTGTGCCACTGGTGACACATCATGCTGCCGGGACAAGGGGACTTGTCCGTGCTGTCCCCAAATTCTGGGCTCGTCCCCCAAAGAACAGCACTGCTCCCACCCCGGGGTCCCTGGGCAAGGGGCAGGGCTGCACTTACGCAGATGACWCGGTTCGGGGAGCCGATGCTGGAGCCAGGGGGCGAGATGGAGGTTTCTGACGTCCTTCTGTGCTGTGGAGGCACAAAGGGGAGGGAGGTGAGAGCACGGCAAGGAGGGACCCTGACAAGGTGAACTGCTGCTTTGGGGGCTGCACTTTCCCACCCTTCAGCCTCGGGAAGCCCCTCCAGGTTTGGGCAATGCCCCAATAGTTCAGCTCCAGGAGGCACTCGGGGACAATGCCACCCCTGGGAAGTGCCACCCCTCGAGATGCCCCTCACCCTGCTGCCTACCTTCAGCTTCTTCTCTGCTCTGGCTGCCTGCTTGCAGATGGGGTGCCACACCTCCGAGCCTGCAGGGCAGCAAAGGGACAGTGTTTGACCACCAGAGTCACCCCAGCCACATCTCCCTGCCATGGGACAGCCCCARCCTGTCCCTGCCACCTGCAGCAGTGCCACGGGAACGTGAGGGGACTGGGGACAGTGTGACAAGGAATGGGACAGCCCCTGAGCACTGGGGACAGTGGCCAAACCTCAGCTGAGTGGATTYGGGGGGACCCAACCAGTTCCTGCTGGTTAAAGTGGGATAATACTGAGCTTGGGGCATCACAGCACCTCTGTCCTTTGGGCTGGAATGGGCAAAAATTGGGCTTTGCCCAGGTGTGCAGGGACATTCCTAGCAGGGAACAATCTCCTCCAGCTCGGTGGCACAGAGAGTTTCATGGAGAGAAACGATTTTGGCACCCAGGAGTTGGAGAGCAGTGGATGGGCGGGGGGTCTCTGGCACTGCTGCACAAAGAGACCCAAACGCCATAAGAACCCAAACCCCAAATTCCCTCCAGCAGGACCCCCCAGTCCTGCTGGTCACAGCCCCACCTGTCAGGTACATCTCCTCTCCCTCGGTGAACATCTGGTGGCAGCGCACACATCTGGCACACGTGGGGTGGTAGTGCTTCCCTCCTGCCTGCA
>NW_026623826.1:53650-75845 GCF_030028575.1 Malurus melanocephalus | reverse complement strand
GCAGGACAATGTCACCTGCCCCTGTCCCTGGGTATCACAGGACAATGTCACCTCCCCCTGTCCAGAGTGACCCTGACAGCCCTGGCTGCTGCAGAGAGTGACAAGCTCAGCAAACTGTCTGGGGTGGCCTTGGACACCTCCACGTCCCTTGGAGAGAACCAGACACCACTTCAGCGCTGTTTTCAGCCTGCTGGGCTCCGAATCTGAGCAGGAACCTTCTGCTCTCCTCGAAATGCTCGACACCAAGCAGAGCCAGGGGGCCCCAAACCCTCAAGGACAGTGTCCCTACAAAGCTGAGGGATTCCTCCCTACAATCCCTACCCTGGGAATGGCCAAGACCCTCCACAGCCATGATTTCCACCAGCTCCTTCTCTACAGGTTTGAAGAGAATCAGCAAATTTGGCCCCAAATGCCACAGCAGAGAAGCAGTAAAGGGAGAAGAAGGACCCCAAAAACCACCCTGTTCTCTCCCTAAAGGAACTTTTCTCCTTCTCTGCTCCAATTTCAGTGCGAGGGCCAGGCTCTTCCCCAGCTGAGAGGAAGCTGAGCTGCTCCTTTGGCTCTTTGGACAGGACTAAGAGCTGAAATTGGGAGCTTGCTCCCCCTCAAAGTGTCTGTTAGCATTTCAGTTATGGGCTGGGAGCTGGGAGCCAGCTCAGGGCGGAGGAATCTGGGTTGTTACAGCTCAACCCTAAAGAACTTTTTACTCCCAGAATAGTCCAGGAGAAGAGGGAGGAAAATTGAAGGTGGCAGAGGGAAGACGAGGCTTTTGCTTAAAAGGAAGAGGGTTATGATAGAGGGGGCTGCAAATAGGAGGATCAGCAGGGAAATTTGCTGTGAGGTTAACTGAGAACCTGCTGGGGGGTTGTCCATAAGAATTAACCTGGAATTCAGTATCCTTGGGCTGTAGATGGCAGCCAGTCCCTCCAGTTTATGCCAAAAATGAGTGGAAGGTTTTAGGACAGGCAGGGGAATGAATTTGGAGAGTTTGGACCCCTCTTCCTTTCCCTGCAGTGCAGGAGGGGACAGCCCTGTGCCACCCAAACCATTCCGTGTGGAGGGGACCGGCTGCTCCCCCAGGAATGTGTCCCAGCCCATTCCCAACTTCCATTTCATCACACACTTTCTCCAAAAGCCATCTCACCCCCTGGAGCAGCAGTTCTCCAAACCATGTGCTTCTCCCTTTTATTCTGGTTATTATTGCAGCTCGTACCAGGCTGGTGGAGGCTCTGAGGGAAGGGACCAGCTCGTTATCACTCGGGTCCCTTAAAGGCTCATTAATCATCCGAGCCTGGCTGGGCAGCTCGGAGCAGTTGGGAACGCCTGAAGGCTGCTGGGACAGCACGAGGAGGCTCCTTAATGCCTAAAATTATTTAAAGGAGCCCTTTCCATTTCACATTCTGCCAGAGAGGACAATCAAAGCCTCTGGATTCACAGATGGGTCAATACTGGGAACAGGCACATCCTAGGGAGGGTGGGGAGCTCGGGCTTCCATCCCTGGCAGTGTCCAAGGCCAGGCTGGACGGGATTTGGGGCAGCCTGGGACAGTGGAAGGTGGGCAGGGGGGTGGAATGAGACGATCTTTGAGGTCACTTCCAGCCCAGCCCATTCCATGGTTTTTTTACAGGAATCCCAGGTCCCCTCTGGCTCCTGTCCCCACCACCCTGCTCACACCCGCGGCTGCCTGGGGATGCTCCACCCTGGCACGGGGCTGTTGGGGGCTGGCACTGCCCAGGGGAGGAGCAGCAGAGGGGATTCCATGGCTTTGTCCTGCCCCGTTCAGATTTGCTGATCCATGAGCTCACAGGGGCAGCTGTTGCAGCGCTGAGATGATGTTCCCGGCAGTGCTGGCGCTGCTGCCAGAGCCTGGAGTCAGCAGAAAAAAAAACCTTCCCAGGCACACAGAGCCCCCCAGACTGGGCAAAGATGCTGGGAGGCTCCTGGCAGCCGGCTCCAGCTTTAGCAGAGGTTCCTTGGACAGGCTGGTGCTCCCAGGCCAGCCCAGCYGGCAGGAACAGGGAGGGTGATCCCTTCTTGGGAGCTGTGAGTGAMACAGGCTGGGGACATCCTGGGACAGCTCTGAGCAGCCTGGAGACCCCCACAGCCACAGGCACTGCCAGCCCAGCCCACAGCCCCCTGAGGATGGTCCCTCTGAGGTTGGGATGCAGTTCCTGCAGCCACAGACGGCTCAGCCGTGTGGAGGGGGAGGTCTCAGGAGTGACTGAGCACAATTCCAGCATTGCTGCCTCTCTGCAACATTACAGGGTCTAAAAATCCCACCGGRCTTCCTTCTCTGTGCCTCCTGAGCCTTTAAATTATCCTCACACTGGATTTGCTGCCCTTTTAAAAATTTTGTTGCAAACGCTGGGGTAGAAAACATCAGAGACCRCATCACATCCAGGAGCCACAGGCAGGCAGTGACCACCTGACGGRGAGGAGCAGCTCTGTCCTTCCCCAAAACCATGCCTCACTCCCCTCACCAGCTGAGCAGCCCCACCACTGCCCAAAACACGTCCCCCAGCCCCTGTATCCCCGGTAGGATCTCTGGGGAATCCCTTCACCCCGCTGTGGCTCTGCCAGGACAGCTCCTGCTCCCCAGCAAAGCCTCCCCTTGCTCCAGAGAGGTGAAGGGGACCCCCTGCTCCAGTCCTGCCCTGCCCAGGGGTGTCTCACGGTACCACCACCCATGGGAAGGGTATCGCAGCCCTCACCCGGCTCGGAGCGGGCAGCAGCGCTGGCTGTGTTCCCACGGCAACAGCCAGGCTGCCGGCTCGGGGATGCGCTCCGAGGCGCTGGGGACACCCCGAGCCGGGCACGGCGACAGCTGCTTAGGGCCGGTGTCCCCACAGCCCCAGACATGTCCCAGCACCCCCAGGCCACCGCCACTCCGGCTGTTTCCCGAGCTCCGGTATCCACGGCGCTGCTTCCCCCTCTCCCACCCTCCAGACCAGGCAGCCAGGCTGTGACACGGAACGGCTGCAGGAAGAGCCACGGTCCCCAGAGATGGAGGGTGGCCCCGTGTGGCACCTCCCCGGGCCGTGTCRCTGTCACAGAGCCCGGGACGGACGCGGGCTCACCTCCAGGACACGGCCGCTGATGTAGCGGTCACAGGTCTCGCACTTGATGCCGAACTGGGCGTGGTAGTCGGACTCACAGTACGGGATGCCATCCCTGGGGAGAGGGACGGCAGGGTGAGCGGCAGGTCMCAGCCCCGGCCCCGGGGAATGTCGCAGGAGGGAGGGTGGCACTCACTTGCTGATGTACTCGCCGGTGAGGATGATCCCGCACGTTTGGCACTTGAAGCAGCTGACGTGCCACTGCTTCTCCAGAGCCAGCAGCGACTGGCCCTGCTTGATCTCCTCCTTGCAGCCGGCGCAGTCTGGGGGACAGGAGGGCGTGTGGGACACGGCAGGGACACCCCCGGCTGCTGGGCCACCCCACAGCACCCCGGCTGTCCCACACCCAGAGGAAAGCCCTGCCCCGGGGCCCTTTCCAGGGCTGATGCTGTTATAAACACCACCCTGCTCCAAGGCAGCCTCGTGGGGATCGTCTCATGATGGAAATTTGTCACCTCTGCTTGTTCCCAGCACAGGAAGCACGAGGAGAGCTGGRGCTGGCACTGCTGGGGCTGGCACCCAGCCACAGCTCAGAGCTGTCCCTCGGGGTGACGAGGGTGAGCCAGGCCGGTGGATGGGCTGTGAGGGGGCCACKCTGGCCTGGCAGGTCCCCAAGGGTGGGAAGTGTCCGGCAGTGAGTGCTCAGAGGAAGGGCAGTGCTGTCCGGCAGCCGCGTCCGGCTGCACTCACTATTTACCAGACTCCCTTCCTTCCCCGCTTCCCCCGGCTCCAGCCAGGCGTGGAGCAGGAAGCACATGGGCCTCGGACCCCTGGCCTTGACTCCTCCGTGTCCTCTCCTCCCYCTGGGCACCAGCTCTGCCTGCAGAGGGGTTTTCCTTAACCCACTCCCTGCCACGGCCCCACAGAGCAGCAGGAGCGGACAGACCCATCCCAAATCCCTGCCTGCCGGGCTGAGGGGGGAAGAAGATTCCTGACCCCTGGGAAAAAGCAGGATCTGTTCCTTCACGCAGGTTTGGGTTTTTTTTTGCGGGGCTGGGGCTGCAGGGAGAGGCTCCATCCTCCTCCCAGGGATGCCTTCCCCACGGAATGCCCAGCAGCCCGCCCAGCTCCCCTGTCACCCCGCTGGTGGCACTGCCAGGGCCAGGGGGTGGCGAGGGACGCGTGCAGGAGGGGCAGGCTCTGTCTGCCTGCAGCTGCCATGAATAAGGCATGGTGTCCTCAGGTGACCCTGCTGCAGGGCCGGGAGGAGCTCCAGGAAGGGGATGGAAGGGAGAGGAAGGCAGGAGAGAGGCAGAGCCTGGCTCTGGGCAGCTCCAGGAGCCCGATGGGGCATTCCTGKCCCTTGGCTCATTCCAACCCTGCCACGTGCCCTCCATCGAGGCCATGGTGAGGGCTGGGGGGAGGGAGGCAGCTTTGGGGGGCTCCCAGGGGACCCCCAGCACCATCTCTGCCAGCAGCAATGCCACCATGGTGACGGGTGATGAGGACATGGGTGACAGCACGGTCCCAGTGCTGGCCTGGCTGCAGGACTCTGCTCCAGGCACTGATCTCAGGGCTGCTGAGCATGGCAGGAAGGGAAGCTCCTCCCAACCTGCGGTCAAGCAAGGCCAAATCCCCCCAAAAGAGCTCGTGCACTGCTCCAGCTGAGTTTTAGGGGTTCACCAGAGGTTCACCAGGACAAAAGGATAAGAACAAAAGCCTTTCAGGGCCTGCAGACACAGTGAGGGATGACAGTGCTGGGACAGTCCTGTGAGCAGAGRCACCAAAACAACTGACTCTGAGCAAAGCCAGCTCCAGAACCTCCCCATGAGCTCAGACAGYGCCTGCCAGGGTGGTGGCACCTGCCCAGGTCACACAAACAGGCCCAGGGGAGTTTCCGAAACCAGCAGTGTCCTGCAATCCTGGGTGGAGCCGCAGAACTGCCCTGTCCCTGTTCCCAAAGCCCTGTGACACCCTGGAGGGCTGCACAGGGACCCCAAAGCTGGCCTGTCACCCTCTCCGTGGGCACAGATGCCCTCTCCTTGTACCCATCACAGGACAGCAGTCAACTTACGGCTGGGCCCGTGGATCTTGATGGGCTTGGTGCTGAGCAGCGACTGGGAGCAGTTTTGGCAGACGCAGTCCTTGCCGCTGAACGTGACTTTATCTCCGATGGGGAACGGCTTCCTGCGGCCAGGGAGGGACAGGTGGGCAGGGTGAGCTGCTCATCTGCCCCCGGGCACTGCTGGGACTGCCCGGGAGCTCCTCCTTCACTGAGGGATTTCGGGGAGTCACAAACCTTTGGGGACAACTCGCACTCACCTGCAGGTGCTGCACACAAAGCACTTGGGGTGGTAGGTCCTGCCCAGCGCAGAGATGACCTCGCCGGTGATGAAGTCGCCGCAGCTGTCGCAGCGGGTCCCGTAGAGCTGCTGGTAGTCGTGGGTGCAGATGTACTCCTGGTTCTTGAAGAAGAAACCCGACTGCGCCAGGTCGCAGCCGCACACTGGGGACAAGGACAGGCGGCCGTCACGGCAGCGCCGGGAGCCCCGAGCCGCCTCCCCAGCTCCCTGCSGGTGTCTCCGAGGTTTTCCCGTGCCAGCCGGGCTCCGGGGCTCCCCCAGCACCACAAGATGTCAGTGTCGGGCTGCGGCGGGGGCGGGATGGGGCTGCTCCCGCAGGAATCCCGGTGCCGCTCCCGCAGCACGGCTCGGCACGGCACGGTCCGGCCATCCCCTCCCGCACCCGCCGCACCAGGCACGGCTCAGCCCCTCCGCTGGGCACTCCCATGGTGGCAGAAAGCTGAGGAGCTGGGAATGCCCCAGAGCCGGCTGGGGTCTCGTCCCTGCCCCTGGGCACGGCTGGCCGTGTGACGAGCCACCGCCACTCCCCGGACACGGAGCCCCGGCGGGAGCAGCCCCGGGAGCAGCGGGATCGGAGCTCTCATTGTTTGTGTTCCCATCGGTGCCCAGCCCGGCCTCGCCTCTCTCCCCGCCGTGGGAAGGGTGGCTGGTGCTCAGCCCATCACAGCAATGCGAGCAGACGTGGCCAGCACTGGCCCCTGCATCATTGCCCTCCACGGCTTCTCCGAGACCTGGAGAGCAGCAGAGCCTGGGYGTGGAGCGGCACAGGGCGCTCCTGGGGGCTTTGCACCATGCCCAACTCCTGCCCTGCAAGGTGACAGGGTGACAGGGGACCACAGAGTGACTGAGCACCCGCTGGCACAGCCAYAGCCCRCCTRGGTCTGTGCTTCATCCTTCAGCCCSCTSTGTCCTGTCCCTGCACCTGTGGGCAGCCCCACGGTGCCACCCTGCCCAGGTGCCACCCTGCCCMGGGTGACAGGGACAGCTGGACCCGAGGGCACAGAGATGCCCTTGTCATCCCTTGGCCGAGCTGCTTCCCAGCCAGGGGAATTTGGGTCTCCCAAACATCCTGTCAGCAAGGAGGGACAGGCCAGCAGCTCTGGGGCAGCCTCAGGAAGCACAAACCCGATAAAATGGGGCTGCTCTGTGCCCGTTTGCTGTGGGACCCACTGCTCATCCCATGGCTTCACTCCCGTGCCAGCTCCTCAGGGACAGGCAGGGGGGCTGGAGCCAGCCAGAGGTGGCAGGAGGTGAGAGCTTCGAGCGAAGGTGAGACAGGAGGATTTCCTCTCATTATTTATTCCCTTTCACTTGGAAATCGGGCAGCGAGCGCTGCCAGGCTATCCCCGCTGGCTGCCGGGCCCTTTGAAGCCGCGGCTGTCTGAGGCTTTGTCTGGATGCTCAGCTCTGCTGGATCCTCCACGGCCCAGCTGGGAGAGGGCAGCGTGGGCAGCAGGGGCTCTGCAGGGGCAGCTCAGCCCTCAGGGCATCCCAGGACAGATCCCCCTTCCCAAAAATCCAGGGCTACAGCAGGGTGGGGACAGCCCGGGGAAGTGTCACCTCTGGCCATTCGCTGTTCCTTCCCTGGAGAGGATCAGCAAAGCGTGGCCAAGGGGTGGGGATTATGTCCTGCTCAGCACGAGGTGCTGGGAGCTTGGAAAGCTTCAAAAAGCCCTGGGGTGGGAGATTTTACAGCCTGCAGAAGCTGGGTGAGAGCAGCTGCTCCAATAAAGGTGCTGAGGAGCCCTTCAGCAGCAGCAGCAGCTCTGCACCGTGAGCTTTACAGCCCTGCAGATCTCTGGTGCTCCAGGAAGATCCAAACAACCTCTCTGCTCCATTCCTGCCAGCCCTGGGGGCCACCGAGTCCCATCCTGTGACATCCCATGGCATCCTGGTGGCATCCCCCAGCCTCTGGTGCTGGCATCACACCTGCCCTGTGCCAGCCCTGTGCCATGCCACTTTCCCCTGACACCTCAGTGTGCCAGGTACATCTGTCCCCAGCCTTTTGCTTTGCCCCCAGGGCTGTGGGGGCCACCTGGCCAGCAGCGTTTTGGGCAGCCCCACGTTTTGGGTACCTTGGCAGGTGAAGCAGCGGATGTGGAAGTGGTTGCTCTGCACTCGCACGACCTCGCCCTTGCAGGTGTCCCCGCAGCGGTAGCATTGGATGACAGAGGAGCTGCTCCCGGAGCTGTAGGGGTTCTGCTGGTAGGGAACTGCTGGCAGAAAGGAGGGAGGGCAGGAGGAGAGAGGGGAAGGGTCTGTTAGGGTTTGGAGCACAGCCGGGTGTCTGCACTGAGCTCAGTCTGGTGGTTGTGGCACGGTCATGGGACATCAGGCCAGCACCAAGGGCAAGGAACAGCCACCAATGCCTGGGATGGGAACCCAGCCCTGTCTGGATTTGGGATTTCCCTACCCCACAAAAGAGCCCCTCCCCATGCCTGGCTGAGCGGTTTGCAATCCCCAGCTCTATGCAGTGCCCGTAGCTGGGAACTGCTCCCTGTCCCTCACAGCATCACCCCAAAGCCACGCAGAGCTCCCTGCGTGCTCTCCTGTCCCCACAGCAGGTGCAGGAGGACCCTGCAGGGTCCAGTCCCACTGCTCTGCTGACCCGCCCTGAGACAGCCCCGCCAGCCCTGCCTTGGCAGCGGCGCAGGAAGGAACTGCTGAGTTTTTGGAGCTCCAACTTGTTTGCTCAGGAACTGGAAGAAGAAGTCATTTGTCAAGGAGCTTTCAAACATCACAGCAATCGAGTGCTTGGCCCTGGTGGGACCGTCACCTCCTCGGCARGGAGCAGCATCCCAATCCCACGGCTCCTTCCGGAGCGGCCCCGTGGCGCGTGGAGGGTCTGGAAGGAGCTGGGGCTGCAGGGGAGTCCAAAAGATGGATTTTTCCCGCTGCAGGCAGTCCTGGGGTTCACCTGAACTCCTCAGCCCTTCGGGGAGCAGCACAGATGAATCCCAGCAGCCTCACACCCCACTCCATGGTGAGACCCCTGCTCCGTACGGATCYTTCCTTCCCAAACCCACGGAGAACACCCGGAGCAGCTCCTGCTTCAGGAGCTTCAGCCAGGCTGACACCACTCAACCACTGCAGGCAGGGGCCAAGCAGCACAGGATTTATTTGCTGTGAGATTTCCGAGAGGGAGTCACACTTTGGGCAGCTCGAGCAGCAAAAAGCAGGATTTCAATGGGCCAGAGCTTTTCTGACCCAGGGCTGAACTGCATTCCCAGGAACAAGAGAAGCAGCTGATTGAAAGGCAGCCTGTGAAGTCCCTCCAGAGCAGGGAAGAAGGGGCACAGGACACAGGAGATCACTCATCAGAGGCTCCTCGCTCACCAAGGGGCAGATCAAGTGACAGGGAACAGAAACAGCCCATTATTGGCTTCAAAAGCCAAGCAAGAGAAGTCAAAATGACATTGAGACTGTGTCACAGTMAAATCCCATTCCCCGTGCCAAGTGCCCGGAGACAGAGCCCCGCTTCCCTCCGGGAAATGGGCTGACCCTCCCTGGGCACGGCTGTGGCCCTGGAGCTGCTGGGAATGGGCTGCCAGGAAAGCTCCGAGTGCCCTCCTGCAAAGCTCAGGCTCCAGCCTTGACTTCCAAGAACTTCCAAGAGCTGCTGGAACTTCCCTTCCCTGCAAGCCAGGAGCTCTCAGAGGTACCTGAGAGACTAAAGGATGCCAAGTGCCAGCAGAGGAGTGACAAAACGGGAGCCAGGCTTGGCAGAGACACTAATTAGTCTCAACCTAAATCACTCTGAGGTCCYAAACACACCAAGGGAACAAGGAATCCCCACCCAAGAGGCACAAGCCATGGGAACGGGAGTCCAGCACCTCCTGTGATGGCTGTTGGTGTAAGGGGTGCCCAGGAGCTCTCCCAAGTCTGGAATAAACGGGGGATCCCCTCTGTAGGGGTGTCCAGCAGAGCAAGAGTTACAGAGCTGAAAYTGCCTCCCACGCACCCACTGCTCACACCCTGGCCCAGAATGAAGGCCAAGCCAAGCCCTGGGTCACAGCCATGGAAATCCACACTGCTGGGGGAGGAAAACAGGACAGAGGTAGAGGGGAAAGCCAGGGATTCATTCGCAGTAAAGAAAGGGAGAAGACAAAAATAATAATCTGTGTCAGAAAATGCAGGCAGCACTTAGTGCCGGCTGCTGGTCTCCAGGGAAAAACTTCCCGGTGTCCATAGCAACACATCGCCAAGCCCTTGCTCGGTCTGACGGGAGGAAGGCAGAGGGAGAGGAGCTGAGCATGGAGGAGATGCCTTTATCTGTGCCCCACCACGGGCAGGGATGGATGTTATCAGCCCATGAGGCTGTGCCCGTGGGCACGGGGCACCATCACCCTCCTCCTTTACCCAGCGCTGCACCCAAAGCTCCCTGATTYGCGCTTAACCCCCAGGCCGGGCTGGAATTCCGTGCGGGAACATTGCTGCATTGTGTGCCTGAGTTCCAGGCAGCAGCTGCCCGCCTCGTGGCCCCGTGCAGGAAGTATTACACATCGCACAGCCCCGAGCACAGGGCCAGCAAAGCGGGGCAAAGCTCATTACACCCAAATAATCYACTAATAATGTAAGTAGCATTAGTGGCCTCGCAGGCTGGGAGGCAGCGGGCAGCGAGAGGGGGTTGGGAGCTGCCCAAGGAATGCCTTAATCTGCCCCCAGCGCGCTCCTGATTTGTTTGGAGCTGGTTTGGCTGACAATTCGTGCGTTTGTGCTCCACTCTCAGCGCTAAATTTGCCCGGGGTCGGGCTCCTGCGGGGCTGTGCCCGTGTCCCGGCTGGTTCTCCATGGGCACAGCCGGGCTGGGAACGGCCACGGGGCTGCGTGGGCATKGACAGATTTCCCCTGATCCGGATTAAGGTGGCACCTCCGGTCAGGGATTGGTGCCCTGCGCGGCCCCAGGGTCAGGCAGCGGTGGCCGTGCACAGGGAGGGTGTGACCCGGGCAGGGGGACAAACCCCAAACAGCCCCACARAGGGGCTCTGCCAGCCAGGAGAGCACAAGATCTGTGCCCACGGGCTGCTCCAACTGCAATTCCCCCGTGCACCCCCGGGCAAKCCCCCTCCTTCGTTTCGGGAGGGTCAATGACCTTGTTTGTCTTCCTGTGCTCTTCCTGCACGGTGTCCAGCGCTCCAGCAGGATGGGGAAATGCTGACCCTCGGGAACACTGCGAGCCCGTCAGGAGTGCAGGGATGACGGGGTAATTTCCATCTGCTTTGGGAGTTTGTTGCTCACCAGCACCACCACAAGTAACTGCACAGCCCCAAGGGGTCTCCAAACAAACTCCACCAGCTGGATTCCCCCCAGGCCACCCCACACACCCCAGCAGCAGCAAACCAGGAGCACCCTGAGACATTTCTGGAGATCCATTTTTCCTTCCTTACTGGGCCCAGAGCAGATGCTGCTTTTTTTCCCCACTCCTCTCCCTCACCCAGTTCGAGGAAGGGAGAAGCTGCTCCTGGTGGTGTTTGGATCCGGGTGGGATTTGGATCTGGGTAGGATTTAGGTCCAGTTGGGGTTTGGATCCGGGTGGGGCTTGGAATCGGATGGGGTTAGGATCCATTTGGGGTTTGGGTCCAGGTGGGGTTTGGGTCCAGTTGGGGTTTGGGTCCAGGTGGGGTTTGGATCCAGGTGGGGTTTTCAGGTCCATGGAGGGTTTTTGGATCATTATCCACAGGCACCTGGGAGCTCCCACCCAACTCACCCCATTCACATGTTTGTAACACAGCATCTCCACAGGAGGATGGGCACGSCTGGCTTAATTAACTGCCAGTAATTAATATTTGCACAGTGCTGGGAGAGCCACAGGTGAAGGGCACTGTGGAAAAGCAAAGCACTCACCCTGAAATGAATAAGGAGAGGCGGTGCCACTGTGGGGTGCTCGGGTTGGTGGGTGCCAGGGGTGGTGCAGGGACCCAGAGTGGGCACCTGCAGCAAGGGGTGAACAAGGGGGTGCCAGAAGGGGATCCAGCTCCTGGAATTTGTAGGAATATGGGGTTATCAGTATAGGATCCAGCTTCTGGAATTTGTCGGGTTATGTGGGTACCAGAAGAGGATCCAGCTCCTGGAATTTGTAGGGAGATGTGGGTGCCAGAAGAGGATCCAGCTCCTGGAATTTGTCGGGATATGGGGTTGTCAGCATGCGATCCAGCCCCCAGAATTTGTAGGGATATGTGGGTGCCCGCATGGGGTGGATCCAGCCCCTGGAATTTGTAGGGATATGGGCTTGTCAGTATAGGATCCAGCCCCCGGAATTTGCAGGGATGTGTGGGTGCCCGCAGGGGATGGATCCAGCCCCCGGAGTGCTGGATGTCATTTGGATGCTCGGGGAGCCGGGCAGATGATGCCGGCAGGAATATTCACACCTCCCCGRGGCTGAATTCCTTCCAGCAGCTTCCCACTGCTCCCTGCTAGCGAGGAATTCCCCACCCCATCCCCTGCGCGGGCCCTGGGGCTGGAAATCCTCCTGTCACCCTGCGGGCGGTGGCACCGGCGTGGYRYSGGCGGGGTGTGGGATGCATGGGGTGAGGAGAGCTGGGCATTCCCGTGGCATTCCCATGGAATTCCCATGGCATTCCCGTGGGCATTCCCGTGGCATTCCATGGCATTCCCGTGGCCATTCCCGTGGCATTCCCATGGGCATCCCCGTGGGCATTCCCGTGGCATTCCCGTGGCATTCCCGTGGGCATTCCCATGGCATTCCCATGGCATTTCCCGTGGGCATTCCCGTGGCATTCCCATGGAC
This sequence comes from Malurus melanocephalus, assembly GCF_030028575.1. NCBI lineage: Eukaryota > Metazoa > Chordata > Aves > Passeriformes > Maluridae > Malurus > Malurus melanocephalus. The sequence goes on along the minus strand of NW_026623826.1, from coordinate 63,678 downwards.
ATTCCCATGGGTATTCCCGTGGCATTCCCGTGGCATTCCCGTGGCATTCCCGTGGGCATTCCCATGGCATTCCCATGGCATTTCCCGTGGGCATTCCCGTGGCATTCCCATGGACATTCCCATGGGTATTCCCGTGGCATTCCCGTGGCATTCCCGTGGGCATTCCCATGGCATTCCCATGGCATTTCCCGTGGGCATTCCCGTGGCATTCCCATGGACATTCCCATGGGTATTCCCGTGGCATTCCCGTGGCATTCCCGAGGACATTCCCGTGGGCATTCCCGAGGACATTCCCATGGGCATTCCCGAGGACATTCCCGTGGGCATTCCCTTGGCCATTCCCGTGGCATTCCCGAGGACATTCCCGTGGCATTCCCGAGGACATTCCCGTGGGCATTCCCGTGGGCATTCCCTTGGCCATTCCCTTGGCCATTCCCGGCGGGCACAGCCTGGGAAGGGCCGGTCCCACGGCGCTGGGGCGAGGATGGGGTCGGCAGCAGGGCTGGGGAGGCTCAGGAAGAGGAAGCCCAGCCCTGGCAGTGACTGGCCAGGAAGGAATTTTGCTGGAAGCGCTGGAGGCAGAGGGAGAGGCCGGGGTGAAGCAGCGGGGATGGGACACAGGGGCAGAGAGCGACCTGCAGGAACCCCATGGGGTTATGGGGCCAGCGAGGTGCCCGCACCCCAAATCCTCCCGGTGCTCCTGTAGGGTTCCAGGGGGATCTGGCTGCTCCGGAGGGGACCGAATGAGGGCGAGGGGGAGGATTTCCCCTCCAGCCGTGTCCCAGGGGCGGCCGGGGAGGAAGGGTGGGAACTCCAGGGCCRCGGGATATGGGTTTCTCATCAGCAGCGGGGCCAAAGGCTCCTGCCTGCTGTCCTRCAGCGGCCAGAGCTTGGCTGCAGCYCTAAAAACTCCTTGGGAAGGAAGGRAAGGATGGGAYTGGAGCCAGATGGTGCTGGTGYCTCGGGCAGGCACGGGAGAGCCTCAGCCCGTGTTTTGTGGGGTTGTTTCGAGCCCGGCGTGTGGGAATGTGCCCGCTCCAGACACAGACACAGAATGAACCAGGCTGCAGAGGACCTTTGGCATCGTCCCTGCTGAGGAGGTGACACTGGGGCTGCCAGCAGCACAGAGCTGGGACAGGGCCCAGGGGAAGGATCAGCCAGATCCCCCTGAAATAAAGGAGGGGACCAGCAGGTGAATTCCTGGGGGTGAATCTGAGCCTTGCACGGCCATCTCAGTGCTCAGCTCACTGCTTTGCTGGAGCTCCCGCAGATAAAAACCATTTCCATCAAGGAGAAAACGCTGGATTTACCTTGGCACAAAAGATTTTCCCTCCTGATCCTTCCCCTCCGTAAAACCCAGAAGCATCAYGCGGTTCTTTATTTAATATTTACATTTTTGATCTGGGGCGGGGCGAGTGCTCCTGATGGGCTGATGAGGACAGGAACCAGGGATCTGCTGAGGGATGGTCTGAGCCTGGAGCAGCTCGGGTGCCTCTCCCATTGCTGGGATGGGCACTGGGACAGCAAACTGGGGGCACTGGGGATCACCCAGCTCCTCCAGAGCGGGCACTGGGCAGTCCCCAAACCATCAGTGTGCATTCCAGGTGGGATTGTGAACCCCCTCAATTCCATGCCAGCCTCTCCTGGCTCCCAGGCAAAGCCATCTGTGGCTTATGGCTCAAACCCCGCCCTGTCACCGCTCCTAATCCCGCCCTAGGCTTCCCTAATTAGATCAGGAATAATTAATGCTCCCACCTGCCTCATGCTGGCCCTTTGCACCGCTGTCACTCCCTCGGTGCCACACAGGGCACGAACGAGCCATGGGTGCCCTGAGGATGGCACCAGGGAGCTGGAGTGGCAGATGCCACCAGGACAGAGGACAGCCCTGGCATCACATGAGGGAGGGGACACCTTTTAGCTGGGAGGACTGCAGGGAGCGTGGCTGGGTGGCACATGTGCCCAAATGGGTGCCAAAGCACCCCGAGAGCACGGCAGGACACGGTGCCAGGGTGGGAGCTGGGTCACACGCTGCAAAAACAGAGAGGAGAGAGGTCCAAAACACCCAGAGGAGGAGGGTAAAGAGCAAGGAGGAAGGAGATGAGGAGTAAAATCAAGAGGATGAAAGGAAAAACAAAAATAAAGATGGAGCAGCGAACAGCCAGGGCCCTGCCTGCACAGCAGAATTTGTTTCTGGCTGCGTTTGTGGAAATTATTCTCCAAATGAGCGTGGAGGAAGCCGTGATTGTCTTCCCAGGCTGACCTGGCTGCAGGCAGCTGCCYGTGCCTCCCTGCAGGATGTTTACTTCCCACACAGGCAGGGCTGGAATGGGCCAGGGAAACCCAAAAACCAGGAGGTTTTACCTCCTGCCCCATTCCAGCAGCAGCCTGGGGTGTCCTGAGCAGGGGTCTGGGATCAGCCTGGATTCATGGAAGCTCTGGCTGCTGCTGCTGCCGTGATTTTCCCTGATTCCCAACAAAAAGAGGAAAAAGTTGTTTTTCTTGTTCTCAGAGCTGCGGGGAAATTTGATGACCTGAGTGCAGAGAAGAGAAATGCACCACGGTGCTGGTGAGCTTCCCCACCTGACAGTGACACCCTGGGCCAGGGAACACTCTGTGTCACAGGAATTCCACTGTGTCCCAGGTATTCCAGTGTATCCCAAGAATTCCAGTGTGTCCCGAGAATTCCAGTGTATCCCAACAATTCCACTGTATCCCAATTCCAATGTGTCCCAAGAATTCCACTGTGTCCCAACAATTCCACCATATCCAAAGAATTACACTGTGTCCCAAGAATTTCACTGTGTCCCAAGAATTCCAATGTATCCCAAGAATTCCAATGTGTCCTAAGAATTCCCAAGGATTCCAGTATGTCCAAAGAATTCCAGTGTATCCCAATTCCAATGTGTCCCAAAAATTCCAGTGTATATCAACAATTCCAGTGTATACCAACAATTCTACTATGTCACAGGAATTCCAATATATCCCAACAATTCCACTGTGTCCCAACAATTCCACTGTGTCTCAACAATTCCACCGTGTCCCAACAATTCCAATATATCCCAGCAATTCCATCATGTCCCCATAATTCCCCCCTTGGCAGCAGGAATTCCTGTGCATTTCACCCTCCCTTCAGTGATGCTCCCAGGCCGTTCCTGCAGGGAAGGAGATCCTTTCTCTCTGCCCAGGCAAAGGAGGAGGGTGAGTGTCCCCTGCAGCATTCCCACTGCCTCCCTGGGCACTTCCAAGGCCTGACCCCTTTTTCCACGGAGGAATTCCTCCCCTGGGCTCACCTTGAGGCYGTTCCCTCTCGTGGGAGAGCTGACACCTTCCCTTGTGTGAAAGGRCCCTGCCAGGGCGGCTGCTGGGGGCTGGAGGAGGGTGAGGGGCAGGATGCACCCCTGGGTGGGGGGATTTGGGGAGCACAGCGCTCAGGAAGGGGCTGGAGCAGGGGAGAAGGTGCTGGGGTGTAACCCTGGATGATCAGTGAGTGCAGAACACCCCCGCAGCAGTGAGGGGCTCCCTGGGGTCCCCGTGCCCCCCACCCTGCTGCTCCCTCCCCTCTGCAGCGGGATCCTTTTCCTGGATAACACTSGTGCAGCTCGTCATGGCAACCAGATCTGCCAGAGCTGCAGCTGCAGCCGGGGCTCACACCTTGGAGTCTCTGCAGACACCTCAGAGCCCCTCCCAGCAGAGCTCGGGGCTCCACAGACCCCAAACTGGGAGGGACTGGGACCCCTAAAGAGGGGAGGCTGCTGCCTGTCTGCCCTTAACCGGGATGGAACCGGGATTTGGGGAAAATCYTCCTGGCTGCTGCCCAGCTCTGCTCCCGACACCGTGTTGGCTCTGGGAGCTGCCCTTCATGAGGAATGTCCACAAAATCCCGGAATTATTTCAGTTGGGAAATCCCTCCCAGCCCATCGAGTCCAGCCTGTGCCCCATCGCCACCGTGTCCCCAGCCCAGAGCACTCAGTGCCACCTCCAGGTGCCACCTCCAGGGATGGGCACTCCAAACCTTCCTGGGCAGCCCCTGCCAATCCTGAGCACCCTTTCCATGGGGAAATTCCTGCTGCTGTCCCCCCTGCCCCTCCCCAGCCCAGCCTGAGGCCGTTCCCTCTCCTCCTGTCCCTGTTCCCTGGAGCAGAGCCCGACCCCACCGGCTGTCCCCTCCTGTCAGGGAGTTGTGCAGAGCCACAAGGTCCCCCCTGATCCCCCTTTGCTCCASGCTGAGCCCCCACATCCCTCTGGGGACACCCAGATCCTCATCCTCACACAGAACATCACACCCAGAGCGCTTTYCCCTGTATTCCCAGCAGGTCTGGCATTTCCAGAGTGTGGAGCTGCAGATGTGGAGCCTGACAGGGAATCTCAGGCTCCAGGAGCAGCCATAAATCTCCAAAAGACACCRCTCACATTTCCCAGGAACTGCTTCATTCCCCTCCCTATTATCCCCGAGAATATTTTAGCAGCTCTTGGTGTCCTGGGGCCAAGAGAGGATGAGAAAGGGTAGATTATATTTTAATTAATAATTGCTGAAACGCACAGCTGCCCAGGACAGGAGCTGTGGTGAGCCTGGAGCGGGGAGTTGTGCCCAACAGGAGGGGACAGCCCAGACGTGCCCAACAGGAGGGGACAGTCCAGATGTGCCCAACAGGAAKGGACAGCCCARYTRTGCCCAGGGCYCACAGGGYTGGTGGCMKGTCCTGAGCTGGGGTGGGACCCAGRAMAGCTCTGAGCAGCCCCTCTGCCCCTTTCCCAGGYAGGAGCAGGGATGCTCAGCACCTCTGCAACCTGAGACCCCTCTTTGGAGAACCCCACACTGCAGCCAGAGCCCAGCCAAGTCCTTAGGAGCAGCTTCCCTGTGTCTTGCTGCTGTATCCAAACCCACAGCCCCAAATCTCCAGAGCTGCAGAGCAAGAGCACCTCTGTCAGGCCTCTGCACAGCCCCTGCTGCTCTGTGGCCATCCCATTGCCGGGCTGATGGGGTTTGGAGCACCCATGGCCAGGTTGATGGGGTTTGGAGCACCCTGGTCCAGTGGCAGAGGTGGAATGAGTTAATTTTTATGTCCTTTCCGACCCAAACCAGTCTAGGATTCTGTGACATTCCCCACTCCATCCCTCCCACCCTTGGAGCGTGGGGCCAAACCGGAGCTGTCACAGCCAGCAGGAGCTTTGGGCCACCCCAGSCTGTGTCCTGCTGCCCTGGCAGGGTGGTCTGGAGGGACACAGCCCCCCCTGGCAGCCTGGCAGCGGCCAAAGCCCCTCTCCTGCCCTGGGTTTGATTGCTGAGGCGTGACGAGCCGGGAGCCCCAGCCAGGCAGAGCAGGAGGGGCAGCCTTGGCTCAGGCAGCTCCAGCCCCAGCCCCAGCCCTCTGGATGCTATTTTCAGCTCCAGCTGGGCTGGACAGGGTTTGGGGGGTCCATGCAAGGGGCTGCACTTGGGTCCTCGAGTTGAGGGATGTGCGCAGCAAAGAATCTGAACTCGACGTCCCAGCCAAAAGACCAAAAGCCTGAGCTCATCATTTTGCTGAGGCCAGATTTCCTGCTGAAGAGAGGCTGTGTTTAGTGCTGGGAAGCCAGTGCTGGCTGTGTGGGAGGGCAGGGAGCCCGGGGGGACTGTCCTCACTGTCCCCTGGCTGCCAAAGCCCACCCCCAGCCAGGGCTGCAGCAGCCCGGGCGAGTGGAGCACCAGGGACCCGTCCCAGCTGGAAAAATCCCTAAAACCCCCAAAAGAAAGCAGCAAAGGGGCTTTCCAAGGAAGGRAAAGGGCGAAGGAGCTGTCAGACAGTGGCATCTCCCGCTGGGCACTGGAGGGGGCTGCGGGGACAGTGCCAGGGTGGCACTCCCAGGACGGGAGGTGACACAATGGAAACATTCAGGCTCCTTCCCCGCACCGACAGCCGGAGACAGGCAGGACAGAAAGGAGCTTATTCCTGCCTGCTGCAGGAGGGATTTGCTGTTTGCTGCTGTGTTTTGTGTTCGCGGCTTCCCGTATGGAAATGCTTTTTCCCTTTAACCYCCGCCCACCAGCCCGCTGGATTTCGGTGCCGCTTCCCAAACATATGGCGCATCCATCAAAAACATAAAGGCTGCTATATTTAAAATATTACAAAAGAAAAGCCAGGAGCTGACATTTTYTAAACTAGGGCAGCGCCTGAGAGGGAGAAGTGTGGGGATTTAGGATTTTCTCTGCCAGATCAGAGAAGCGGCCCCGTGGGATGAGGCAGAGCCAGGCTGGCACCTCGCCACCTTGCAGCAGACTGTTGCTTCCATAGTCTGGGAGCGCTTTTGGGAGAGGATCCGCCTGCTCTGTCCCCGCCTGCACCCTGGAGGAGTCTCGCTGCTGCTTGGTCCAGCCCATCCCTTACTGCTGGCCGCGTTTGGTGTCCGGCTCTGCACCTGGTGCTCCCAAACCGAGCTCATTCTGAGCTCATTCCTTCCCGCAGGTTTCTCCTGTGGATTCCCTGAAATCCTCCCTCTCATCGTTCTGTGAGTGCAGCATCGCTGAGCGCTGCCAGGGACTCAAACTCTCCCAGTTTGTGAAACCAGAGGCTCCTCCGTGTCCTCYCTCCCGTCGCGCTGAACACTCCCTTGTTTTATTTTAAACCCTATTCCTGTCGGCATTGTAACTCCAACCTGGGAGGCTGCGTCATAGCCAGGGAATGAGGGGTGTTGGATTTGCTATTTTTAACTCTTTCTCCTCCGGGGAGCCAGCTGAAATCAAATCCCCGTCCAGAGGCGCTGCGTGGATATTAATGCAGCGAAACGGGCATTTGGGCTGGGGGTGACAGCTGGCAAAGCGGGCCCTGGCGTCACAGAGGGGACAATGTCCCCAGAAATAGGCTGCAGGGTGGGATATTTGTTACAGAGCCCTCTCAGTGCCACCAGCACGTGCTCAGAGGGACGGGAGGATCGGCAGCAGCAGCCCCGCAGCCATTCCCATTCCAGGGGATGAATTACAGCCCAGGCTGGGGGCAAAACTCCAGCAGGAGCTTCCCTGGCGGGCTCCAAATTCCTGCCACTGCTCTTATCACCCGGGAAGGTGCTTTCTAAAACAACTGGCACCTYTTTCASACCCAGGGCTGCAGCCACATCCCCYYGGAGCCCTGCTGAACCMAACTCCCTGCAAATTATGGGGTTGGAAGAGATTAAATCCACTCATGGAGTGCCCTAACATAGAGCATCCCCCCAAAAAATTGTGCAGAGCCCCTTCCAGGGCAGGGCTGAGCAGAGCAGAGGGCCCTGCACAGAGGGTRTTGACTGCTTTTCTTAATCTGTTGTGATCCCCGCTGTAATTCTGTTAAAGGCAGCAAATGGAGACTTTAAGTGGCCCTAAAAAGATTGTCCCCACCCCGCGGGGAGGTGGTGTGAGACACCTGGCATTGCATAAGGGGGGCAGAGAGGGGAATGCAGCCATGGGGGGAGCAGAGGGGCACAGCCCCGTGCCAGGGACAGTCCCATGGCACCAGGGATGGCATTCAGAGAATTGCTGGGGGTGGAAAAGCCCTCCAAGGGCATCAAGTCCAAGCTGTGCCCCATCCCCACCCTGCCCCAAGCCCTTCCTTGGGCACCTGCAGGGATGGGCACTGCRCCTGTGGTGTCTCAGGCATCACAAACGCTCAGGACAGGCTCTCTGAGCCACAGAATCCTCGGGATAATGCTGGAAAACATCACAATCATAGCCCGTTCCCTCTTTCCAGAACCATCCTTGACTCTGGGGTAAAATCCCACGGGACAGAGCTTTCCCATGAGCTCAGAGGATCCCCCGGGCTGGGCTCTGAGAGCTCCACAGAGCTGCTCTCACCCATAGCCATTCAGGTTCAGCTCTGCAGTTGGTCAGGGATGAAGCTCTGCCCATTAAAAGGCAGTGGGTTTTGCTCTCCCTGCCATCTGCGTGTTTGTGCATTTCCCCCACCACCACAATCAGCAGCCTGGGCTCCAGCCAGGCTCAGGAGGAGCTCTCAGACATCTTCCCAGCAATCTGAACAGCTTCCTAATTTCTTTTATGGCTTCCCCAGCGCAGTCCCCATCACTGGGATCGTCACGGGCTCAGCTGACACTCCTGACCCCCACAGAGGCAGCAGGGATGCTGGGCTGCATTCCAAAAACATCCAAAAATGTCCAAAAACATCCAACCCCACCCTCACCTGTGGTTTTGGGGTCCAGCAGCTCAGGTGAGGCCCAAATCCCACACCCTGGAAGGCAGCAGGAGGTTTTTCATGCCCTCAGCATGGAACACRTCACCAGAGCTGTGCCCCAGCCCCCAGCTCTGCCCTCCCTGAGGGACATTAATGTGTAATAACTACAAAAACAAGATGATAAAATAAATCAGCCCAGCCCCAACAGCAAACAGAGCCCAGTTAATGCCCGAAATCTCCTTCCATGTCTGAAGGAAGCTGGGAGCACCTTGTCCTGCTGTCACCTYCCCCTGCAGGATGTCCCCACCCTCTGACCCCTCCACCAGCACTGAGGCTGCAAAAGTCACTTCAGCGACCCAAGGGTGGGCAGGACTCCACCAAGAACATCCCAGCTGAAAAAAAAAACCCGTAAAACTCCCAAATCCAATCTCAGTTTCCACCCCAGGAAAGCGCTGGTGAAAGCCCCCATGGATTTTGGCAGTTCCATCTCCCCTCCCTGGAGGAGGCACCGTCTCCTCCTGCTGCTCTCACACCAACCCCAGCACCCGGACAGGGCTGGGAAGAGCGGGCACAGCCACGCTGGAGCAGCAGCAGGACCCTGGGATGTGTTGGATTCTCCACAGGAGAGGARTGATGCTGCTCCTGGGGCTGCTCTGCCTTGCCAAACTCATTTGGGTTTCAGGCTGTCTGAAAAACAGATGGGAGCTCGCACATCCCCAGACATCTGCCCCAGGCAAGCAGCAGGACTCACATCTACAAGCAAATTTGGCAACTTGATGCGAGTTAAATGTGCATTTAATTGAGATTTATAGGGGAACTTGCAATAGCAATTGATTATCAAAATCAGATTATTTATGGGGGTTTAGCAGCTATACAGGAGATTAATGCTGGTTGCAGAATAAATCCTCAGTAAATGTATGTTTCCCCAGTAATCAGCTAATAACACGTCATCCTAATTATCTCCTGAAAGGGGCCCAGCAATCGTGGCACGYGCTGCAAGGAGATATTGTCATCTGYAAATCRCCACCAGAAGGCCACAGGCAGCTCTGCCTCCACACCCAGAGGGACTCCCTGTGCTGCAGCAGCTCCTCTGTTTTCCTCAAGAAAGGGTTTGTTCATTGAAAAATATTTATTGAACGTTTTAGTGGAATGTTCCTGGCAGCAATAAAGCTGTGCCATGCAGCCAGCCCCGCACCCCAGCCCCATCCTGAGCTGCTCAGGGCCACCCCACRCTGTCCCCTCCTCTCCCCAGACACCAGGATGTGTCACAGGGATGTCCCCAGGGAATTCCATCCCTGGCAGGAGGTGGCAGATGTCCCCTGGGAGGGGCAGGAGGGTGCTCTGGCATTCACCATGGCCAGGGCAGGCGCAGGACCACTCCTGTGGGATGCAGAGATGCTCTGGCAGTCACCATGGCAACCCCAGTACACAGCCAGGAGAACAAAGCTGCCAGGAGAGAGGCAGGGAAAGAGAAAAGGAAGGTGGGGTGGAAGGGAAAAAAGGAGGAAAGGCAAACAGTCATGGAGCAAAGCTGGGGCAGGAGGGAGCGATGGGGAGGGAAAACAGCTGAGGTGGAAGATGGAGCTGCCTCGAGGCTGCTCACCTTGGGGTGACCTTCAGCAAAAAACCTGCTGAGTGCACCACTGTGGCATTTTCTGTCTCCTTCCGCTGTCCCTGCAGAGGATCCCTCCAGGACATGGACTGTCCTGCTGCCAGCATGAATGTCCCACTGTGCTGAGGAGGTGACATCTGCCAGAGCCCCAGCAGGAGCCTCTCCACCCCCGGGGGCAGCTCTGAGACCTCATAGACCCTTAGGGGATGGAGGGAGGGATGGATGGATGGATGGATGGATGGATGGATGGATGGATGGATGGATGGATGGATGGATGGATG
>NW_026623826.1:41636-53420 GCF_030028575.1 Malurus melanocephalus | reverse complement strand
CCCCAGTTTCGGGGTCCGGGTGCGTTTCTCAGCCCAGCTGTGCCAGCTCTTTGTCCTGCTGCTTGCCAAGTGGAGCCTGAGCCCCCCAAAAGGTATTTCATGGCTCAGAATACCAAAAACAGCCAGCTCCAAATCCACAGCCATGGCTGGAGTCTGGAATCTGTGAAGACCAAGTACAAACCACTTCATTGGATGGTTTGGGGCTCACCAGAACCCCAAAGCAGGGCCAGAGGAGGAGGAGGAGGAGGAGGAGGAGGCAGAGCTACAACCCCCAACCCCTGGACATCAGCCCTTGTACTGCAAGAACATGAGCAGCATCCACAGCCCCACTCTTGCTTCTCCTTCCCGCTTCAAATTCAAAACCAGACATCAGGGTTTGGGTCAGAAAACAGCAACTCCAACCYCTCTCAGCTGGAATGGAAGAGAACATCCCACTTGGCTGTTTATCTAATGAAATAACAGATCCCAGAAGGAAGATCCCCGGGAAACACAGACACAGCCTCCTGCAGGCAGGAGCTGGGCTGGTGCCGCACCCACCAGCTGTGAGGACAAGAGATGGTACCCACGGGGCAGGAGGAGGTCACAGCTACACGGAAACCTGGCAGGAATGGGAGAAAACTGAGAAAACTCCCAGGAAAAGCAGTGGTGAAACAGCTCAGCCATTTTAGCAAAGAGGAGATAAAAGGGGGTGAGTGAGGTGAGTGGCACGGATGCCACAGGAGCTGCTGGAGCAGGGGATGAGCACCCAGGAAGCTGCTGCGGTGGGAGAGGAGTCTCCAGAAATAAAAACACACCTCTTCATCAGTGTGAGCCCCAAAAGGGCTCAAATATCCCCCTCAGCCAGGGGATGTGGGGCTGCCCAGCAAGAGGTGCCAGGCAGGGCAGGGCAGGGCCAAAGCAGGCTGGGGATGGTGGGGACAGGGCAGGACTAGGCACACCTCACATCGAACTCCCCTGGGCACTCGAGGGGCTCGGCACGGACTGATCCCCTCCCTCCTCCTCCTGGCCGCACTCGTGCTCTCCTTGGCTCCCGCGGATGCCCAGAATGCCGAGTTCAAAAGCGGGGGGAGCTGGCGGCGCGGGGAGCTGCAGGCAGGCAGACACGGCTGGCTCCTGCTAAAAGCCTTTGGTGCCTTTCTTCGGGGCTGGGGAAAAAAAAAAAAGCCTCGGACCGGCGAGCTGGATGCGATGGCCAAAGCCTGGCACCAGAGATGGGGTCCTCCCTCCCGGCCAGGGTGGGTTTAGCCCCCTCCATCCCATCTCCCCGGCTCTCCACGTGGATATAAACCCATCTGTGTGCACAGGAAAGCAGCAGCGATCCTTTTAACCCCGGCGGCCGCCGAGTCGGGGCGCAGCGCTGCCCTCCCGTGCGGCGGGCGCAGCAATCGGAGCATTCCTCGTTAACAAACCCATTCATGCAGCTCGGCTCACCCACGCCGAGGTCACGGCTCCCTTCCCCGCTGAGATGTCCCCCCCGAGCCGAAGCGACAGGCTGTCCCCAGCAGCCTCTGCAAGCCACTTCGCCCAGCTCCTCATTAGCGACAATTAACAGGCAATCAATGGGCCCGGCAGAGCTGGCACTTTGCAGGGAACAAGTCCCCTTTCAGCGGGGGAAAAATGAACATGTGCTTTGTTGTGCTTTTGGTGAAGTGAGCCAAAAACCTGCCTGCCAGGCAACAGGGCTGTGTCCCAAACTGGACCCTCCGGCCACCTGACCGGCCAGGCAGGCAGAGAGGGCTGGGCCAGCTGCAGGTGTCGCCTCCTGGCCAGTCCTTGCTCTGGACACCCCAGGGTGCTCCCAGCCCAGGGAGCAGGAACCAGRAKAGAATCATGGAAKGGCTGGGGTTGGATGGGACMTTAAAGATCATCTCTTTTCAATCATCTCTTCCACYRTCYCAGGSTGCTYCAAGYYCTGTCCAGCCTGGCYTTGGACACTSCCAGGGATCCAGGGGCAGCCACAGCTKCTCTRGGCACCCTRTGCCAGGGTCTCATCACCCTCACAGGGAACAATTCCTGCCCAGTATCCCAKCTAACCCTGCCCTCTGTCAGTTTGAAGCCATTCCCTGTATCCTGGCACTCCATCCCTTSTAAAGAGCYTCTCTCCACATTTCTTGCAGGTTCCTTCAGGCASTGCAAGRCCACAGTGAGGTCACCCCGAAGCTTTTCCTCTCCAGRCTGAACAATCYCAGCTCTCCCAGCTTTTYSTGTGYTCRATCCCACGGCAGGAYGCAGCAGTCCAGGTGGGGATGGTGATGGACATCTCCATCCATTCCCCAGCCAGGACGATTCTGCTGGCTCAGAACCAGCCAGGGTCTCTCCAGCCTCACTATTCCTGGAGCTGGGCAGGACTAACCCACCAGCCTCTGCTTCCCTGGGCTCCTGTCTAGCTGAGCGAGGAAAAAATATCATAAAAAAGACAAGAAAGCAAGAGGGAGATGGCCTGGATGTGACAGGCTGGCGGGTGTGACCGAGGAGCCTTGTTAGCAGCATTTTTTCCCTGCAGTTCAAGCAGGGCCAAAGCCAAGGAATGTTTCCCAGCTGCCTGCACCAAACACAGCCACTTTCATGGGGCTTTTCTGGCCAGAACTGGGGTGGGCAGCAGCACCCCAGAGGTGTGGGGAGGGTGCCTCTGATGGGCACAGCACGAGCTCCATCCTCACTCCCAGGATGGGAAACTCTTGTTATCCCTCCAGCCACTCTTTCTGCATCTGACTCCACGCTGTGCCTGCCAGGGGCTGAGTTTGGGGGGTTTCACATCCCAAAGTGCGTTCACAGCGCTGGATATTGGGATTGCAGGTCAGGGCCAGCCTGGGGACACGATGGGACCCAGGGATGTGGGGATGAGCAGCGGTCACAGCAGGCTGCCCCAGCTCTCCGGGGGACCCAGAGGAAGGATCTGGCAGATCTCTCCGCTGACTAAGAGCCCTTTGTGCCCAGTGGCTCTGCTGTACCRAGGGAAGCCAAAGCAATTAGCATTTCTTGGAGACACTGTGGGTAATCTCCCCTGAGCGATGGGGAGAGCTGCCACGAGCACAGCGAGTGCCCGGAGCCACTCCCCGGCTCTGGGTGACTCTGGGCTGGCAGTGCCACACGGCAGAGCAGRACTGTCCCACGGCAGGGCACYCCTGCCAGCAGCTCYGGGAATGCTGCTCTSRGGAGCTGAGCCCCCACTGAGCCCCAGCCCCTTCCCACCACCCCCAGATGTCACCCCTGGCATTACAAACTGTCAGGCAGCACAAAGCCGGGGCACAGGCAGCTCCCGGCACCTTTCCCGGAGCGCAGCCAGGTGGGAAAACCACCTCGGGGAAATCCAGCATCCACTTCAGCTCGCAGGCGAGGCGCTCAGCCCGAGGCTGGAGGCAGGGAAGGAGCAGGGATGAGGCGGGAGCAGTTTGGGAATCACGCAGGAGCAGCAGCTGSGCCCGGCCGAGAGCCGCGGATTATTTTTAACGGCGACTTGTAGAATGCAGCGAGCGCCTGCAGGGGCCACAGCCCGAGCTGCTGCTCACCCCATGGCCCTCCCCAGCACGTGCGAGGCACATATCTCCCAGGCAGGCTTTTTATAGGGTTTCCTGCTCCCGCTGGGCACGCAGCTCAGCGGCTCGGTATGGCCACACCACCCCCTCCCTCAGCAATCACTCACATGCCGCTCACCAAAGTCTTTCCATTCCCTCTTCGAGCTGTTTCCTCTTCTCTCCTTATTAGGGATCCACCTACCTATCCATCTTCTCATTCTCTCCCCCTCTGTGGCTATTTTTAAGATGCCATAAAAGCTTTCAACGGGGAGCATCCTCAGGGAGGMAGGGGATTTTATATGTAGCCCATCAGAAGGAGTCATCACCACATAACTCACCGTGCAGGCAGTGACTTTCATTTTTTTTTTTYTTTYTTTTCAAAAGCAGGGGAGGGGAGAACATCCACACTCAATGTCTCAGCTCTCCCTGGCCAGCTCATCCACGGCACCTCCTTCTCCAGAGGGGAAGGATCAGATCCAGCCCACTCCTCTCGCGGTGGGGCAGCAGATGGTGGGACACCAGTGCAAGTTCTCTCCAGTCGCATCTGGGGGTGGATGAACGCGTGGTTTTGCTCCCTGATAAAAGGCTCCAAGCTGGGATCATCCAGCTTCGTGCCTTGGCAGCTGCCAGCAGATGAAGGAATCCTCCTTGCTGAGAGTGGGTTGTGGTTGTCCCTGTGTACCCACGCACCTGGAAGCTGCTCTGCCGCTTGGTTCGTGGTCAAAATGTGGGGGAAATGCCAGCAAAACTGGACAGACAGGACCCAGATTTTCCTGACCCACAGTCAACTCCACAAGCCCCTCTTTTCCCTCCTCAAGCTGGTTATTCCCTGTGGAATAGCTGCCATCCCCTTCTGTCCCAAAACCTGGCCACAAACCTGGCACACACCCTACAGACACCCCACCCGTGCCACCTGCACCCCAGCACAGCCCGGCAGGAGCCAAAAACAGGCTGTGCCCCTCCTGGCCATGGTGCCGGCTGTCATTGTCAGCGAGGTGCGGGCACTGTGACCCCGGCTGTCATTGTCAGCGAGGTGCGGGCACTGTGACCCCCGCTGTCATTGTCAGCGAGGTGCGGGCACTGTGACCCCGCGGCGGGATCAGGCTGCTGGCAGCTGGTGCCGCTGGTGTCGCGACACGCTCCGTGTCACCCGCAGCGCTGCTCGGACGGGGAGCCCGGGCTCGGTCCCCTCCCGCTCAGCCGGTTATGGACAGGAGCTGGGAGCGAGCTCATCTTACCTCGCTCCACCTTCTCCATCCTCCGAGCAGCCGGAGCTGGTGCGGGAGGTGCCCGCGGGGGATGGGGATGGAGGGAGGGACACCCGGGACACCCGGCACAGCGTAGGGAAGGACCGGCCGTGCTCCGGGTGCAGAGAGAGCCGGGGAAGCCTCAGCTCCATCCCAGCCCGGGGCTGCTGCCSGAGGAGCAGAGAGAGGGAAAATGCGGAGCTGCACAACCACACCCGGCTGCCGTGACCCCACACGGGCTGCATTTGGGCTGTGGGGTCGGCACCATCCTGGAGGCACTCTGGGACCTCTGCCCACCCCCAGCCCCTATTTCTTTGGGTTTGGCTCCAAGGAGAACCTTCCCATATTGCTGAACTCAGCACCTGACCGTGGATCTCTGGTTCACACAGTGACCATGGGGAGCTGCTGTCGATCCTTCCTGCCAGCCCAGGGATCTGTTTGGTCCTGTGCTCACCATGGGCATCCAGTGTGGTGCAGACCTTGCAGCCACACCAGCCTGAGAGCCACTCTCTGCCCCAGCCCTGCCCAGTGCAGCCAAAGGGGACTTTACTCCTCAAGCTGCCAGACAAGCCTTGATCCAGCCCTGCTTCATGGCCAGGGCACGGAGCCCCCTTCTTTGGGAGGGGGTACGGATGGGCCACAGCCCCTGCTGTGCTCAGGAATGGGTTTCACTCCCAGCTTTGTTCCCTCCTCCTCTCCAAAGCTGTAAGTTCTATGGCAAGGGGGTGAAGCACAGGCACCCTGGRACCCTCCCTGCCTGCTCTGAGAACCCAGGCTGGGAGCAGCTGGCACCGGGAGAGCCCCACCACATGTCCCGGCCTCTGAGCTGGGCASTGACCCACCCAGTCCCCAAGAGAATTCCAAAATAGCTCCCATTCTCCAGCAAGAGCAATCCCTGGAAGTGTCCAAGGCCAGGCTGGAYRGGGCTTGGAGCACCCAGGTCCATRGAAGGTGTCCCTGCCCATGGGACAAGACCTTGAAGGTCCCTTGCAGCCCCTGTGACTGTGTGATCTCCAGGGCTGGGGACACGGCTGGGACACTGGAGGGACAGGCAGGGCCTTGCAAGGTGCCTCTCTGAGTGAGGTGTTTGAGAGGAGCTGTTCCACAGCGCTGGCACGTGGATTCGGGAGCTCACACCGAGCCCTGCTCCACATTTGGTTTGTGTGATCCTGCAAGCCTGGCTGCATCTCTGGGAARCAGTCACGTAACTCCKGGCTCTGAGGACAGGTCAGACCCTSAAACTCAGACWGCAGCAGGCTCAGGYTGRGCTSAGGGAKGRTTTYTGAGGCTGGCATTGCAGCAGYAAAGCCTTTSCAGCCCCACAGCTCTCCAAAAYGTGCCACTTGTTGCCAAGAAAAACCCGAAGCCATCGGGATGGCTTCAAACCTCAGGCACCTKCTCCCTGTGACGCTGCTGGTTCCTCAGAGAAACCTCCCCACGAGGGCCTTCCCAGCTCTGAGCCTTTCCCAGGACTCAGAAAGGAGCTGATTCAAAATGGAAGCRGAGTAAAACGTCCATGAACAGAAAAACAGATGATCCTTGGGGCTCTGCAGACCTTGCCAGGCCAGCAAGGGGAAGAAGAAAGGAAGGTCAGACGCGCTGGGTAAGGAAACCACAGCAGCAGCTCCTTTTTCTTTCYGCTCTCCGCCCCAGGCAGTGGAGAAAGCTCATCAATTCCCAGGCCAGGGCTTACGGCTGATACTGAGAAAGCAGCCAGAAAACTGCACCTGAGCTGAAAAATGCACCGAGAACCCGGGGCCCATCAAACACTGAGCCACCAGCACACACACGGGCTCTGTGCAGCCATGAGAGATCACCTCTGGCTCTGAAATCCCCATTCAGCCCTCCCTGGAAAGCCATGGGGGCTGTGGGGAGGTGCATTCCAGCTTTCCTGCTCCCTCAGGGATGCGCTGAGCCCACTGAGCTCAGAGGTGCTGGGCAAGGAGGACTTGGCACAGCCCCTTCCCTGCTCCAGGCTCCCAGTGCCCTGCCAGCCTTGCCCACACCCCAAACCCCTGGGTCTGAGCTTTTCCTTCCATCCTGAAAATTCCTCCCTCATCCCTCCCCAGTGCTCTTGCCATGACCACCCCACCCCAGATGCTTTCTGGAGGTGCTGCAGCACCCACAACTCAGCACTGATGAATTTAAGAGCTAAAAACGAGATGTTCCAACCGTGATGGCCCCATGGGGACAGGGCTGGGTGGGTTTGCCTTCCCTTCTCCCCAGAAAAGGCAGCACCTCCTGCTGACATCACCAACCTAAACTGATCACCACTCATGGTTTGGAAATGTGCTATTTATTTTAGGAGAGCACGGTAGGCCCTTGTAAGAATTAAATTGCTTCAATTGACCTTACTGCACGCTCTCCTTGGGTCTGCAGGGCCACTTTCCATGGCTCCTGCTCTTCCAAGGGCCAGCTGCCAGGAGAGAGGGCTGGAAAGAGCCTGGATGGAGCCTGGATGGAGGACAAAGCCCATCCACCAGCCTGGGGACACACAGAGGCTGCCTGGGATTGGAATTTTCTGGCAGCAAAGTGAATGCAATGGGTAATTGTGCCTCTGCTAGGCTGGCCAGGAGAACAGGGAGTGATTTGTGTCTGGTTGTTTATCAGAGTCAGGGCATTGAGAGGACCAAAATGCAGGCAGGGAGTCTGGGAGTTCCCCTGGGTGCCTGAATTTTGGAAAACACCCTCTTTATGACCTGGACAGGCTGATCCCTCCCGGCTCCCTGCACTCCTGAACGCAGGAAAGGACTCGCTATGCTCTCCAGCAGGTCCTGCCCTGCAGGGTGGGGACACCTGAGGGTCCAGGTGTCCTCCTCCACCCRAGGAGCCGAGCTGCAGCTCCCAGGGATGTGCAGCACCCTGCCATTCCTCTGTAATTACACGGGTGCTTAATGGAGTTTGCTGGTAAACACCTTGTAACCGCATGTGCCGGGAGATTACGGGGTAATTACGCTTAGAGGATCACGATCTAAGAGGGAGCATGATGCAGGCAGGACAAAAATAACCAGGCAAACATGCTGCATTCCTCAGGATCTGTCAGGAAGCCTCCCGCCCCAAATGCTTCGCTGTCCAGCTTTTCCTCCCAGCTCCTTCCCTGCCTTTCTCAGAGCAGGAGGAATCTGAGAGGTGGCAGGGATTGGGATGAAACTTTCCRCTTGGCATACCAAACCTTCTTGGGGAGCTCCAACGGGCTCTCAGCTGCTCCGAGGATGGGGAGAAATGGCTCAGCCCACCCTGAATTAACTTGCCACAGATTCTGATGTCCTATTTCAGTGTGCATGCTGGAAGATCCCTGGTGTGGGAACTGGCCCCAATCCCCCAGTGCCAGGCCTGGCTCAACCCAGCAGCTCAACAGGGTTTCACCTCCCCAGGAGCTGAACAGGCTCTTCTCTCAGGCCCAGAACAACCAGGGGCACCTTTCTCCTGGCAAAACCAGTCCCTAGACTGGCAGCAGCCSCTCTCCCACCCCGAAAGAGCTGGGCCAAAAGGGATGATGTGYAAATCTCGCACTTGGGGGTGACTCAGATACAGCACTCCATGGACCTGCAGCATCCAAATGTGCTGGCTCCTGCCAAAGTGGCAGAAGGGATTCTTCCCACTCATTCCAGAGGCTGGGATCCTTGGGGCAGAGACAGCTCCAACCCTTTCAGCACGAACACAGCATCGGGCATGTCAAATTCCCCTCATGGATTCCCGGGGAGATGCTGGCTGCAGGAACAGGAGATTCCAGAGACTGATTTTATGGGATGTTCTCTGGGCCAAGGGTTTGTCCTACAWGCTCCAGCTCTCATGGAGACACCAAGCAGCACCACAGACCTGTTCACYATGGCAGGAATCCATTTGTCACCAATTAGTGAGAGGCAGCGATATCATAATGAGTGTAAACACCAACACTGTGCCCTCCAAACCCTCACTGCACACCTGGAATTGCAGGAGGAGAGGCCTTCTTCTCCCCCTTTCCACCCTCAGGGCCACCTGAGCTGCTCTGCAGCCTCAGGATAGGGGTTTATGGCTGACATCAAARGGGTTTATCTCCTCACCTTAGACACAAAATTTCCATATGGCTTTGCATTCATCATGGGAGTGACGGTGACACAAAACCTCCAAACCCAGGGGGAAAAACAACCCGCTGTCCCCTCAGCAAGGGGACATCTGCAGAGATAAACCCAACAAATCCTGCCCAGAGCTCCTGGAGCCTCCCAGATCTGCTGCCCAGCGTGGACTGGGGCCAGCCGTGGCTCACAGCCACAGGTTCCCTGCCTCACATCAGCTTCAGGCAGGAGAGGTGTTAGCAAAATGCACCCAGYGCAACGGGAAGCAGCGGTGGGAATTCACAGATCAGATGGTGGCATTTCATCCCCAGCTGCGCTCCTCACTGGTTTGCCAGCCCTGAAATTTCAGCCCTGCAGGCACAGGTACACCTGGGTACCAAAAATCCGTGCACAATCCGGCTCCATCATCCATCCTTCTCTTCCTGTGCCTCGTTGTGCCCTTGGTGGATCCCACACATCCAGACCCTCAGACACTCCAGGGACTGGGGGAAAACCAGCCAAAACCTCAAATCAGCAGAGCTGGCCATGCTGGAAGGGCTGGGAAGCCTCTGACAAGTGGCACCGAGCTCCACCAGCAGAGAGGTAAAAAAACTATGGTAGATCAGTGCCAGGTGGCATCAGCGGGGTGAAATGGAGATGGCACTGGCACAAGGCTCCCAGGATTGGTGTTTTTGGGTCTTGTGGGCAGAAGGATTTGAGGGAGGAATGGCCAGAGCTGGGCGAGGCAGCAGCCATGGGAGAGGCAGCTCTTGGCAGTGCTCACGCCRGTCCCAGAACATGCTGACGGCAGAGATGGCCCCGCAGCCCTGCCTGGCTCACAGAGCCAGCTGGGAGAGGATCATTGCTGGGAACAGGAGTGGAGCAGCATTTGGGCACGGTAAACACTGCTCGGAGCACTCTGAGCATTAGGAAAACCACGGGAGCCCAGCAGGACAGACCCCACCACCCTACAGCATTTGCACACCCCTGGTGTGGTCCCAGAAGGACCTGGAGTGACCCATGAGTGACCAACCCCCAGCACAGCCAGTGACCCGGAGATGTCACAGAGCTGCCAAACCTTCACTACACCACGTGGCCGCTTACAGTGGGCTCATGGCAATTTAGGCAAGGACCACAAACCCCCAAAAAGGCTCGGCAAGCGCCCTGGCAGCCCCAGGAGCTGAGGCACGGCGGGGTGAGGTGCCCAAGGCCACCGAGCAGGATGGTGRCAGATAGGGGAGCAGCTCCCCAGGGACTCGGGCTGTGCCCGGTGGGCTCCCCGTGTGATTCACAGCAGAACGGTGGGCAGCAGCGTGGCTCAGCTCCCTGGCACCTCGCTGCGTGTGGGAGGCCCCGGCTGAAGGAGTTTTTGCAGCACGATCAGATAGTGAGAGCACCCCGGTGCCATAAACAGCCCTTATCTCCGGCAGCAGCCAAGCCAGCTATTAAGAGCTGGGAAAGGATCCCAAAAGGAACCAACAGGCATTTGTCAGAATTGGCTTAGAGGAAGCTTAGCAGTCCCACCTGACCACCATGGCCACTGATCCCACCAGTGCTCTGCACCAGAGCTGAGCTGCTCACCCAGAGGAGAGGAGGGAGGACCCTTTTGTTATCAGGCATCCTGCAGGCTCGGAAAGAATCAGTCCCTATTGTTTCCTACCTAGGCAGCGCCAGCYCCGCTCCCCCGGGACAGGGGCTGCTCCTGTCCCAGGTGTGGCTTGGGCAGAGGGCACCTGSAAAGTTTGCTCGCCTCTGACACAGCCCAACGGAGCTGGAATCACCTGTTCTGTCGCCTCGCAGCRTGCCAAGGCATTTTTCACGGTRTTTTGCTCGGGAACCACCCCAAGCCCTGGGATTGAGAAACCTCAGTGCAATGGAGAAGTTGCTGCTCTGCTGTTTTCTGCCTGGGGGAGGGCTCCGCTCCTCACACAGCTCCAGCACCCACCAGAGGGGCAGGGGGGCTTCCCTGGAGAGGTTTTACCAGGAGGAAGCCCCTCAGGTGGCCACCAACACCAACTCCTTTGGTTAAGGTTTCGCTGATTTTAAAGGGAGGGATCAAAGCCGTGCCAGCGAGGTGGGCACAGCTGTCACACAGCACATCAGCCGCAAAAAGGAAATTGATCGTGACTTGCTCAGCCCTGATCAATCTTCCCAGACTTTCCTACAAGGGCACAGAATCCAAAGTGAGCAGCCTAGCGCCAGGTGCCAGTTCTCATCTTATGCAGCACATTTCCCAGCTCTGCTTCTTTAGAAATTCATCCACAGCGCATGAGTGCCYCTGTCCCCGTCTCACACGCACAATAGGAACACCCACATCCCCAGCTGCAGGAGGCTGGGGTTTTTTTTTCCAGGATTGCACCTGTGCTTTGCTCAGGTTTCTGGGTCTGTCCTCACCCTTCTCCTCCTCCCCTCACATCCATTTCTTCGCAGGCAGAGGCAGCAGCAAGTGAGGCTGTGCCTGTCAGAGCGCTCCTGGCTGCCTCTCACCATGTTGCGTATCGACATTTCAGTCGATGCTCTGCCCTCCAAACCCCAGAAATCCAAGCCAAGAAAAGTACTCCGTGGAGATAAGCGCCACGGCTCAGCCCACATCAAACATAGGCCAGCCGAGCCAGACGCTGTCAGAAAGCAGGCGAGCAAAAGACAGGCAGGAAAATAACCCAAAATTCCATCCCACAGGCTTGTCAGCGCTGTTATGACATTTTCTTTCCAATTCCTCCCAGCCAGCTCGGTGCGGTATCAGCCCCATTCCCACAGCCAAGGCGAGAGGACGCCGTACTCACTGCTAGTGCTCATCCTGCCGCTCCTTCCCCGTCCTTCTCATCCAACAAAGGGGCGAAGATGCTCTTTAAATCCGCTTTTCCTGCCGCTCGCCGGCCGCGGGAGGAGGCTGCCGCTCTCCTTTTCCCAGCAGAAATATTCCCGTGCGATCCGGCGGCTAACGCATCCCRCGGCGGCTGTCCCCAGGGCTGTCCCCGCGGCTGGCGG
>NW_026623826.1:34924-40778 GCF_030028575.1 Malurus melanocephalus | reverse complement strand
TCCCTTCCCTTCCCTTCCCTTCCCTTCCCTTCCCTTCCCTTCCCTCGCCCCTCCCTGGTCCCTCCTCGCCCGCAGCCCCGGGTGCCACCGCTGCCAGCCCAGCTCTGTTTTGCTCCCCATCTTGGCCCTGCTCTGACTGAACATCCAAGAAATGCTGTCCCAGGACAGAGGGACGGGGTTTATACAGAAAATTGGATTTCCTGCGGTGCCGCGATTCCCTCCCGCACTGTCCAGGCTGGCACTGCCCGCTCTCCGGRCAGCCTGGGTGTCTGTCCCGTGCCAGGATCGGGCAGGGGGCTCTGCACGGCTGCAGGATGGAGAGGGGCTCTTCCCTCGGGATCAGCGAGCATTCCCTGCTGGCAGCACCCCGGCATTCCTGGACAGGCTTCAAAGCCCCGAGCTCCTCGTTTTGTGGGTGAAACGCTCCCTGTCGGAATAAAGCCATACCCCAGGTGCCCACAGAGCCAGGGCCGTGCCCGCCTGCCTGCGGAGCCCCCAGGAAGCTGCGCTGGGATTCCAAGCTGTGATTCTTGCTGCGATTCCGCGATCTGCGCTCCAGCCCGCCGCTAATGAAAGAGGTTTTTCATGCGGCGTGACAGGCGCCGCGTCTCTCCCGCTCCTGGGGCTGCAGAGCTGCTCCGAGAGGCCCTTTTGCTGCGCCTTTCTCGCGCTGTTTTATTCGCAGCAGATGTTTGCGGTGACGMGACAAGACAGGTAGCAGGTCGCCTGAGCCCTGCCAGCTCCCTGCGAGCCCTGCCGCCTGTCCCCTTGGGCTGTCCCCTCCCCAGAGGTGTCCGGGAAGAGCAGGACGAGCAGTGGGAGTGGGAGCCTGGAGGTTCCTGCAGGGCTGGGGGGAGCAGAGCTGCTGATACGGAAAGATTGAGAGCCGCTGTTTACAAGAGCGTGTAGTGACAGGACAGGAGGGAGTGGCTTTAGAGGAGGTTTAGATTAGATATTGGGAAGAAATTCCTCCCTGTCAGGGTGGGGAGGCCCTGGCACGGGGTTCCCAAAAGTGTCCGAGGCCAGGCTGGATGGAGCTCTGAGCAGCCTGGGACAGTGCAAGGTGTCCCTGCCCATGGCAGTGAGGTTGGAACAGAAAGATCTTTAAGATCCCTTCCAACCCAGSCCATTCTGTAATTCCRTGRTGATTCWATGAYACAGCACAGCRGGATGGCTCAGGCTGTCCCGTGGCTGATTTTGGCCTTTTGTGTCGTTTCTCATGTCTGATGAATGTCCAGATGTCCCCTCCTCAGCTCCCCATCCCAGCCAGACTGATGTGTGTGGGGTCAATCACACCTGTCCGAGGCGCCAATAAAGCAGCCACGACACGAGCTGGTCCCCACGGTTCAGCAGCTAATTGAACTTCTTCCGCTGACCTGGTTTCCAAATCTTGTTAACTTGCTGCCTTTAGAACAACTTGAAATTTCCAGCCCAGACAGGCTGGGGTTGCACAGGGCTGCACAGGAGCGTGGGGTGCAGAATCTCTTCCTTTCCATCCCCTCCCCTGGGTGGTTCCAGAGCTGCTCTGTGGGGAAGGGGAGAGGGCAGAGCCAGCTGGGCAGGGTGCCAGGTGCTCCCTGCAGTGGGATTTGGGAATTTTGGTGCCGGGGAGGTGACAGCACCGAGCTCTAACCTTTGTCACCTCCCCCGTGGTGCTGGTCAGAGCCCCTCACCATCAGCGCCGTCCCTGGGTGTCTTGGAAATCCCATTTCCTTTCCTTTGTCTGAGGAAACTGCCGGCAAATGTGCCATAAAAGGATGTTCGGGATGCCTGAGACGAGAAGTCAGAAAGGAGGAAATGTCAGGATGTTCAGGCAGCCTCCTTTCATCCCTTTGTGTCTGTGCGCTGCAACACAGATTTGCACAGCAATTATTGGATGTGTTTTTCCCACAAGGCTCCCGCTCCGTTCAGCACCTGCAGGTCCCACGGAGCTCAGGCCGTGCAGAGGAAGGGGAACTCTGCATCCTTTAGTGGAAAGGGACACAGATGGAGAGGACAGAGGGTAAAAGGTGCTAATTCCGTTTAATTTTCCTTCCCTGGACACTGGGGTTTTTATCCCCGCCTCCGTGCCCTTGTGAGATGCTGAGAGTCACCTGCACCAAACTTCCCCTGCCCAGTCCAATGTGTTCCTTCTTTCCCTGATGCCTGGGGAGCTGGAAKTCGCTGGTTGCACGTGGGATCACCCAGAGCTGGGCTCAGACGCATCTCATGCCATACCTGCACCAGGAATTCTGAGAAATCAGGCTCACAGGCCTCCCCATGTGTCTCTGCCGTGTGTTTCTGTGCTCAGCTGCTGTCCCTAGGAGGGGATTTTGGTCCCAGGGAAGGATTTTGATCCCTCATCCTGCTCCCATAGCCCCCAGGGAAGGGGATCCCCCCTCACTCTTGGGACTTGGGGATGGATGAAGAATGAGGCTGCAAGGGAAATAACGGATAGCAGATCCCAGGCTGGGACCGACAGAGCTTGGAGAGGTCAGAGAGTTAAAAAATCACATAAACCTCTCTGTCCTCGGGCACAGGGGGGATGGTCTATCAGCAGCCTCAGCTCTGGCATTCCTGSTTTATTTGGAGCCAGAGCATCCCTTCCAGCACACCTGGATGCTCTGTATTTGCCGGACCAGCTTTCAGAGGTCTCTCTGTGGATTTCCACCCCCTTCYCCTTCCACTGGAGCCATCGGGGCGCACAGCCTGTGCTGCGGGGCTCTGAGCAGCCCCGGGGAGCGGCAGTGCCTCGGCCCCGCATGGCAGCTGCAGCCCCTGGCCCCGGGTGCTGCAGCACCGCCGTTTCTGTTTGTCTGTCTGTCTGTCTGTCTGTCGGTCCCTGGGGCAGCCCCAGCCCCCGGCCCGGCTCCATGTGTGTGCTGCCAGCAAAAGGCTCTCCTCTCTCTCGGCGAGCAGGGAGCAGCAGGGAGATGCCCGTGGGGACAGCCCCACGCCTCGCACGAAGCAGTGGGCAGGCTGCAGAGAGGCACGACTGACTCATCACAAGCTGGTGACATTTTCCAAAAAAAGCCTCTAAGTCCAGGGCTGTGATGTTCCCAAGAGGCAGCAGAGAAGCCTAAGGGGGCTGGAGACCCCRTTCCACCACGGCACATGGGCTGTGTCATGGGATGGAGGAAATTCTGCCTCGCTGGGCATTTCCCTATCCATTTTTCTATTGTCCCTGGTTCCCCAGGGAGGTGGGACCTGGCAGGGGTCAAGCAGGTCAGGAGTGGTCCGATGCTGCTGCCCCTGCCCCAGTGCAAAGCCAGGCACTCCTGGTACTGACAGAATGATTTCCCACGTGATGGAGATCAGCATTTTAATTTGTGAATCCCTGAATCACAACTGGACCAGAGGCAGTGACCTGGGCATGGGTGCTCCAAGAGGGGTTCTGGTGCCTCATCCAGCAAAGATCCTCACTGCTCTCCTCAGCCACAGCAGCCACCAGGGCATCTGCCAGTGGTTTGGCTTTTTTCCAGTTTCCCCAGCAGCACAGCAGCCCTTCCCAGCAATTYCCCACAGCAGCAGGAGGAGACACAGCCTGGCAGAGGCAGATGTTCCCCGGGCTGCCTGCATTAAAGTGATAATCAAATGATGGATTCTTTTCAAGCAAACTCTCATTTTCAGGCATTAATTTTAGTGCTGTGCAAAGGGAGGGTGAAAAAAAAAAACACCCAGGCAGTGAGGAATGGGTGGGATGTGGAGCTGCTGCAGGCAAAGCTGATGTTCCACAGCTCAGCTGTACTTGGGGCCACCGTGCAAAGCCACCAAGGGATGGCTCCATCCTCCGGTTCTGTCCTCTGGCTCCATCCTCTGCCTCCATCCTTTGGCTCCATCCTCTGCCTCCATCATTTACCTCCATCTTCTGTCTCCATCCTTTGCCTTCATCCTCTCTCTCCATCCTCTGCTTCCATTCTTTGCCTCAATCTTTTGCCTTCATCCTCTGGCTCCATCTTTTACCTCCATCCTCTGTTTCCATCCTCTGCCTCCATCCTTTACCTCCATCCTCTGTCATCCTCTAGCTCCATTCTTTACCTCCATCCTTTACCTCCATCCTCTGCCTCCGTCCTCCTTCCTTCTTATCCTCAGCAAGGCAGAAGTTCTGGGTCAAATGCACCGAATGTCCCCAAACCAACAGCAGGTRAGTGAAAACAAGGGCTGCAGAAGCTCTGCACGGCAGGAATGTTCACATTCCCTCCTGAAACACCAGGAGCAGGAGTGGAGAGGTGCTGCATGACTTCACTAGTGGAGGAGAGAGGAAAAAGGTTTTAGGGCACTTGRAAACACTTAAAATCTGGTGTTTTTCCAAAAACTTGCAAATCTTTCACCCCAGAGCCCTTTGGATTTGGCCGGGATCACCAGATGTTCGCAGACAGCCCTTCCCAGCGTGAACCACCTCTGGGAAGCCCAACTCTGGGATCTCCACGCTCCTGGAATTCTCCTGGAATTCTCCTGGAATTCCTCCTGTCTTCTCAGAGCTCCTCAGGGAGAGCCACCTGCTCAGAAGGAGCGATTCACCTTGGGAAACGCTGCTCCTTTCTTCTTGCTGCAGTGGCATTATCACAATAATTCACTTTTCCTTTTGTTCCTGTATTGTTSCGTGGAAAAACTGGGAATCGGGGCAGTTCTGGCAGAATTTAGGGCACCTCYAGGGACTGGAACTCAGGCCAGGTCTCCAGTTCCTCAGGAGGAGGCCAACTGCTGTAATTAAGCAGAATAATTTCTTTTCCCACTTCTCAGCTGCAGAATGGCTCGCCCCAGGTAAGCAGCAGGTTATCTCTTTTCTAGGAAATCTCACCTTTCTTCTTTTTCCCTCAGTCTAAAAATGGAATGCAGGCCCTGAAAATAAATTCCCAGAGAACACCACTGTGCAAACATCCCAGGCTTTGATTCAAAGTGTTTGGATTAATTAGCTTAAACTGAATGCTTTCATTCTGATTTCAGTCTCAGCTTTATGGACAAAAAATTAAAGCAGCAAAGCTTTGGAAGTTGAAAAATCAAAATGTTCCACCCTGGAAATATCAAAACAAGATGCTGAGCCTCGCTGAGCTGCTTTGTTGCTTTCTAAAAGGAAATGGCATCAAGACCAACACCTTTACAAGAAGCTTGGATCATTAAGCACTTCAAAAAAAAAGTCTCGATCAGCATAAGCAATTAATTTCTTAATTAGTTTTCTCTCTTTTTCTTCCAGAGGGAAGTCTAAAAATATTGATTTTTTTTTTCCGTTTTATCAGAAGATTTCTTTAAATATGATCCCCTCACTGGATGGCTAAGCTGGAGCTTGGGCTGTGGGAATTTTATGGGSTGGTTCATACAAGTTCACTTTGTCATCTTCCCTTCTCCTTGTCCTGTTTATTTCTGTTCCAGTGGCAAAATAGGACCAGGGTAAAAACAGGGGATAATAAAGAAAATGAGAGGCTGGAAGGGAAATTGAACACGAAAATGAAATATTTTGAAAGTMTCATTTTCTAGAGGTATTTCCAAGTGAAACACATTTCCTTTGGAAATCTCTCCGAGGAGAACGACTTTGATGCTTGGAGCAGTTTTTTTCTGCTTATTTTCAGTCAGCTCCATCCACAACAGCACCTGAATGAACCTTGGCTGGGTGTTCCCAGTGGGATTTCTCAGCGTTACCTGAGCTGGAGTGTTTTTAACTCAGAAACCATAAAATCCCGGCTGGAATTGCATGTGGCCTCGCTGACCACTCACCACAGAGTCACCACCCAGCTGCGAGCTCCCAAAATCCACTGGGGACGGGCTCCACAGGGATATTTTCACCGGAGATGCCCTCCAAACCTGGCTCTGGTGTCCGTGCTGCTGCTCCCCTATTTCGGAGCCTTCCCCCGTTTTTCCTGACAATCCCAATTTGCAG
>NW_026623826.1:30096-34115 GCF_030028575.1 Malurus melanocephalus | reverse complement strand
TGCCGTTTCCCGACTTTGGGATGCTGTGCAGCGGTTCCTGCTGCCATCTAATGGCTCTGACAATGAACACACGGCAGGGCGAGCACGGAGCACCCCCAGGAGGCCACAGCCAGCCCAAAACACGGCACGATGGCCCGGAGGTGACACTGGGCACAGAGGGCAGGGCAGGGCAAAGCTTGGGATGAGCTCCTTAGGGATGGTGCTGCTGGTCCGGCAGCTCTGCCCTYCCTGGGGCAGGGTCAGTGCCCCTCACACCTTTCAAATGGGCRGATTGGGGAATATCCTGAGCTGGAAGGAYCCACAGGAACAGGTGTGTGATCCCACAGTGCTGCCTTCCCCCAGGATTTTGGGGTTTTCCTGCTCGTGGCACGGTCCAGCAGTGCCTTCCTGGGGCAGGCAGAGCAGAGCTCCAGCCCCATCCTGATTTGGCTGCAGGGGAACAGCCACAGCCCCACAGCACAGCAGGATTTAGGCACAAAATTTCCAGGGAAAACCTTTCTGCCTCTGGAACGGCTTTTCCCGAGGACCTACACTGTATTGTGAGCACGGAGTGACAGGGCACAGGGAATGGTTTCAAACTGAAAATGGGTTTAGATGGGATATTCCTCCCTGGGAGGGTGGGGAGGCCCTGGCACAGGGTGCCCAGGGAAGCTGTGGCTGCTCCTGCATCCCTGGCAGTGCCCAAGGCCAGGCTGAGTGGGGCTGAGATCTCTTTGGGACAGTGGAAAATGGCATTTTTCCAATTTTCCATTTTTCCCATTTTTCCAATTTTCCTTTTTTTCCATTTTCCAGTTTTCCAATTTTCCAGTTTTCCAAGAGCACTCACTTCCTCCAGCTCTGGCTGAAAACAATGCAAGAGGAGCAGCACTCAGCATTTCTGAGCATGAAGCGCTGAGTTCAGCTCAGCTCAGCCCCAGAGCCCGCTTAACCCTTTAGCTGAGGGATGGAGCAGAATTCCCAGTGCTGCAGCAACAGCTTTGGATTGCCCGGAGTTGAGAAAAGTGGGAAAGGTTTTGGAAGTGGGAGAAAATTTCTGAGTGAGGGCCATGAATGGGAAGAAGTCTCTTGCAGCCAGGCCAGTCTGGCTGCATTCAGGGACTGGCCACACCAGTTTGGCTGTGAAAGSTCTGAGATTTCCCTGTGTCCTCAGCCATGCATGAACCTTCCTTCCCCAGCTGCCAAAAAAATGGGAAAACGCTGTCCCAAGGCCACCAGGGGATGGAGCTCCATGGGGCAGGTTCTCCAGGTGGGCAGCCCGAGGGTTCCTGAATTCCTGGAGGGTGGAAATCCTYGGAGGGGGCAGGTGCTTATCGCTGCCCTGTGCCCGTTTGCGCAGGGTGACAGCAAAAGCAGAGCTCTGGAATGAGGAAATGTCCCCGAGGAATTGTCCCCGCTGAGCCCTGCGCTGTCCCTGCGCTCCCCCACGGGACTGGCCGGGATTTCAGAGGCGGGAGAAGGAAAGCTCCGCTCCACCTCACACCGAAATGGGTCCCCCCACCCACCCCAGAGGATCAAACCCACGAACCAAGAGTTTCTTTGGCCTCAAACAGAACCTTTCATCTTTTCTGTTTGCTTTTTTCCTCCGGTGAAGCCGCGTCTGGGCTGATTTCCTTCGCTTTCAGGTTCGGTTTGAAATAATAATCTGAAAAGCCACGAGGCTTCGTTTTTGAACCTGCCAAGGAATGGCCGACTTCAGAAGGAACCAGAAATATCGGGAAAGCTTGAGATTAACTATTTAATTGTTTCCAAGAGGAAAAAAAAATCCCCCGTGTTTCCCTCTGCTGCGGACTTTAGCCSGGATACACAAATTTTGCTGGGTCCACAGATCTCTTGTTCTGCGCGCCCGTATTTGCATTTCGGCGGGGAAGAAGGGGGGTTCGGAGCTGGAATTCCCGCAGGGAATGCCTCTCCCGGGATTTTGGTGTCGCGCAGTGAGGACGGAGGGTCCCAGAGCGCCGAGGAGGCGGCGAGCAGGACACAGGTRAGGCGGGGAAAAGCTGCTCCGGCTCGGAACGGGAGAGCCCCGAGGATGGGCTGGGCTGGTCCCACCGTGCCCGTGGGCTGGAATTGTTTCCTGCGGGGCAGGGCGAAGGTGGCGCTTCCCTCCTGGAGCCGGCGGTCTCCTGTTTACAGCGCGGCCCCGGGTAACTCATTGACCTCTGCTGCGAAGCGGAGGTTCCCAGGATGATAAGGAGCTCTTGGAAGGAATTCCTCCCCTCGTGGAGGGAGTGGCGGTGCCGGGCACGCTCGCCCGCCCGCCCCGCAAACACGTCCGCAGCCGCGGSTGCTCCATCCCGGCGGAGCACCGTTCCCTCGGGGTTTGGAGAGGCTGGAATTTCATCCAGGAGTTCTCCGGGAGCTGGGAGCAGGTCAGTGCGGCCGCCGTGTGTCCCCCGGGGCTGTCCCCAGCCTGTGCCCTTCGTCCCCAGCTGAACAAACACGGCGGGGACACGCTGGTGGCAGGTGACTGCGGCGACACAGCGCCTCTGGAATTCCCGGCTGGCTGGATTGGAGACTCCGGGGTGACAGGGACCAGCACAGTGGGGAAGGACAGGTTTGGTTTGGGTCCTTTGGGAACCGACWGGAGAAATGGGAGCTGGGTTTGGTGCCAGGGCGGGGTGGGGCTGTGTGACAGCCCCGGGGAGCTGCAGGGGTTGTGGCAGCTCTGTCCCCAAGCCCAGGGGTGCCCGGACAGCCTCTCTCACCCCATTCCGTGCCCGGGGAAGGGAAATGTGGCCGGCACTGGGATTGCAAAGGGAACAGGGACCCTGGAGAGCTGGCACAGGCAGAGACCCCCTAGAGAACAGGCTGAGATCCCGRGAAATATTCCAGATTTATCAAAACCGGGCTTTTCCAGGGAGCTGCCAGCAATGAGGACTCTCCAGGAGAGATCCAGGATTTGCTGGGGAGCAGATAGGTAGGAAGTGCAACGAGAGGTTTTCAGCTTGCCGGCCAAAAGGCAAATTCCAGTTCAGGTCGAACACCTTTGCTTGTACAGGGATGGGTTTGGTTGCTAAGCTATTAAGGCAGACTTAAAAACAAAAAAAATATTTCGCAACCACAAAGGAAGACATTTGTGTTTACAAAATTAAAAAAAAACAAAAACAATTCTGTTGATTTTTTTAAAAAAGGACATCTTCCCCTGTGTGATGCTAATTGGTGAGCAGGAGCTGCTCAAACCAACAGCCCTCGGGAAAAGCAAAAAGCTTTGTTTGCAAACAGTGCCCTGCTCGAGCTCTGACAGCTGGGACAGCACGGGACCAAAGCAGCAACACCTTTTGTGTAAAGATGTGCCTGAATCCATCACAAARTCCCATCTGTGTGCTCTGAGCACGGGCAGGCTGAGCTCCCCTCGGGATCCTGCACCTTCAGAGCACCCCTGGGTCAGCTGGGGGACTTTTCTGAATGTGGAGCTTTCCGGGGTCAGTGATCAATGGGGACAGGCAGGAGCTTTGCCAGCACTCACCTTCCTGCACCCCWCAGCTCTGAATGCAAAATCCCAGCCAGGAGAACCCCCTGGCACCTGGGGCTCAGCAGGAGGATGGAGAGGGTGCTCCCTTCTCCAGGTAATCCCAACATTTGGAGATCTGGAAGAGGAATCCCCACTCCTTCAGTTGGGAGAAATTCCCTCTCTGGATCATGGAATCACAGAGACCACCAGGTTTGGGTTTAAAGGGTCCTCAAATTTTACCTGTTTATTGGCAGAGACACCTCCCACCCCACCAGTGTGCTCAGACCCATCCATCCTGGCCTCAATTACTTCCTGAATTAATTGCTCCTCACTCTGGAGAAGTTCAAGGCGCTGCAGGGATGCAGATTGATGTCTGGGAGAGCCAGCAATGCTCCTGGAGCAGCCCCAGCACACAAAGCCCYGAGTGGTGGCACTGGCCGGTTGCTGGAGGAAAAATCCATCCCTAAAAGGCCTCCCTACCTGAAAGTTCTCTTCCTAAATGTTTTGGGTTTTGTTTTGCAGGGGATGCATTGCTGTTGTCCGGAGATGCCCTGCAGAGCACCCACAG
>NW_026623826.1:28061-28976 GCF_030028575.1 Malurus melanocephalus | reverse complement strand
TGCCCCTGCCCGCCCAGCCCTCTGCCAGCCCACTGCTGCTGTCACTGCACGCATGGGCTGCTGCCTGGGGACCCCCTGGCACCAGGAGCTGGCGCTGGGATGCACAGGTAGGGTGCCCACTGGGGGCACTGGGGGCACTGGGATTTGGGGCTGTGGGGCTCCTCCTGTGGGGTGGGACACTCTGAAAACACTCTGGGGTGAGCACCGGCCCCTCTGGCTGCTTGCCTGGTGGCTCTGGGTGCCCCCTCCTCCAGGTTGGGGTGTTTAGGGAGTCAGGCAGGACATTTTGTCCGGGGAGGGGACAGGGTGACTCTGGGGGTACTTTATTGCCTGCCCAGGAGCCCCCCAAGCAGAGCCCGTGGGGTGCTGGCATCCCCCACACGACCATTCCCATTCCAGGACACGGCTCAGGGCCAGCCCCCGTGTCCCCCAGCAGGGCCAGGGCCACAAGGTGTCCCCAGGGTGTCCCCAGGGTGTCCCAGGGTGGCACCTGCTCTCGGCTCGGGGCTGCGGCTCTTTCCTGCCCGCTGTTACGAAACCTTTCGGCACCGGGGCGGTCCGTGAGTCACCGGCACGGCCGGGAACAGCTCCCCGGCCGCAATTTCAATTGGTTTCTGGGAAAAAAAAAAGCTCTCAGTTCCCTTTCTGAGCGTGGCCAAATGAAAATAAACACAGAATCCRTGAGAACGGCCAGAGCGAGCCAGCCCTGGGGAGCATGGACAGGCTGTGTCCTGCWGCTGGCGGAGGTGACACGAGCAGTGTCACATCCCACGGACACCTCGCAGGCGGGGAGGACCTTGCCGGGGGTCCGGACGCCTGTGCCCACCCTCCGTGTTCCCCAGGTGAGGAGTGCGAGTCCTGCTGGCCCCGCTCCCCCGAGCCGCCGCCCCGCTGGGACCGCCCGCAGCGCCGGGG
>NW_026623826.1:23710-25452 GCF_030028575.1 Malurus melanocephalus | reverse complement strand
GTGGAGAGCCGCTCCTGCCGGGGCTGCAATTCCCAGCTGCAGGAAGCTGCCAGGAGGAAGCTGTGGGCCCTGGAGAGCGATGACAGAGGTGTCTGTGCCCTGTTCAAGGTAGAAACCCCATCCCAGCCTGCTGGAACACTCCTGGAATGGTGGGATGTGTGCTGGGACACCAAACCCAGCTGGGAAGTTCCTGCAAGGCCACTGCAGGAGGGGACTGGGATGATGGGGGAGATGAACTGGTGGAAAATGAGAGGGAAAGCTGAACCCCGTGTCATTTTGGGGGATCTGAGCCTAAATAACCAGGAATTCACAGGGCTGGGATCACCAAATCCAYGTCCCTGGAGGAGGTGACAGCTCTGGACAGGCACAGAGCTCTCAGGCTGGGTTTTATAGAAACAAATCCCAGCTACAGAGACGATGCCTGGGCTGAACTCCCCWTCCCTGCTGGATTTCAGGGCTCCAGCTCTGTCCCCTGATGCTCCTTTCCTCCCGTGCAGGAGCTGTCAGCCAGGCTGGTCTGTGTGCAGGCACACGAGGATCGCTTCCTCCTCACCTTCAAAACCCTGGAGGAAGTCTGGAAGTTCTCCACGTATCTGACTTTAGGTAACGTGTCCAAGGTTTAACAGACAGTGTGAGCAGGATTTTTGGAGAAAGAACTGTCTGACTCTAAAGGAGTGTCCTGTTCAGGGTGGGCAGTGAGGATATGAACTGGAAAATTTTGCAGTCCATTATTGATGTTTATAAAATCAGTGAGAGACCCAGGATGGTTCTTTTTGGGAAATTCTGGAGACAAAATTAGARGCTTTTGCCTCCCATTTGGAAATCCCCACAGACCCTTCCTGCTGCCCAGGGAAAGTGGCACTGACCTTGATTCTCCTCTTGACTTCCAGGGTACGTGGGGAGCTGCCTGGAGCAGCTGCTCTTTGGCCAGGAGTTCTGGCTGGACTGTGCCCTGGTGGAGGACACGGAGCTCAGGGTCAGCCTGGATCAGGAGCACCTGGCCACCATCTACACAGACCTGCTCCTCCAGGAAGGTGGGAAGGGATTGCACTCGCAGGGAACTCCTGAAAATCCTGCAGCAGGACGGTGCTGGAGCCCTGTGCTGATCCCATCTCTGACTCCTCTCTGCAGGGAATTTTTTCTGCAGGGCRGTGCCCGGGGTCTGGAAGTCGGAGCAGGAGGGAGAGGAAGGCCTGCAGCTCTGCAGGAATGAGCTGATCCATGTGAAGAGCGTTGGGCAGGACTGCAGATGGGAAGGGACGTCCCTGCAGACGGGGCAGCGAGGCGTGGTGCCCCTGGCAGCCCTGSAGCCCATTCCTCACCCCTTTCACCAGTGAGTGGGGAATTAATGGGCTCCAGCCAGGATTCTTTGCCGATCCTGATGCACGACCAGGGCTGGGAAAATCCTTTTACCTCTCKCCAATCCTTTTACCTCCCCCAATTCCATGGGGATGCACATCAGGCACAAAGACAACCCCTGGAATCAATGCTGTCAATGGGACAGAACAAGGACATGCTCCTTCTTCAGGTGTCACTTTTGGAAGGTATCGATTCAGGTCGTACATGAGATGATTATCTCTGATTTACAGATGAASGAGTGGCAGAAAAAATTTAGGGAATGACAGAAAAGTGGGGGTTTGCATTGGTCACCWGGCTGAGCCTCAAGGACACCCACAGCTCCCTTTACTCAGAGAAAACATCCTTAAAATGGCAATTGATCCTGCTCTTATGGCGGTGTGGGG
>NW_026623826.1:12575-23231 GCF_030028575.1 Malurus melanocephalus | reverse complement strand
GGGGAGGGGCACTGAGGGTCCCTTTGCCTTGCAGGTGGTTCCTGAAGAGTCACCCCGTGAGCTTTGGCCTCTCACAGGAGATCAGYGGGACGAGCTGCCAGGCCATTGGTGAGTGCCACCCGCTGTCCCAGGGCTGGGCACAGCTCAAACCCCACAAATGGCCATAAATCCATCAGASCCCACAATTCCAG
This sequence comes from Malurus melanocephalus, assembly GCF_030028575.1. NCBI lineage: Eukaryota > Metazoa > Chordata > Aves > Passeriformes > Maluridae > Malurus > Malurus melanocephalus. The sequence continues at coordinate 23,040 of NW_026623826.1, read as the reverse complement.
CTGTAGATCTGGGAATGGCACCGCTGCAGGGGCTCCAAGGGAATATCCCATCTCTGAATTCACTGGGATGCATTTCAGAGCTTGCAGATTGTGGGTGCTCAGAGGGACAATCTGAAGAGCACAGAGAGAGCTGGAGCTGCTGGTGACACCCTTCTGCCTCTGGGTTTTCCTGTCCTACTGCAATTTTAGGTTTTCTTTAATTCTTTCAGGAGTGAGGTTACAAATCATGAGGATCCCACTCGTGTGCACATGAAATCTGTGCCCTTTAACCCCAGTTCAGCCCAGTTCAGAGCGTGCTGGGCACAGGAGGTCCCTGCAGGTGTGAGTTGGTCAGGTGAGGATGGATATTTGTCCAAAATTTCATTCCTGGCAGGGAATTGAGACACGACAGTATCTGGGGAGTTTTGAGTTTCCAGTCACCTTCCAGGCTGCAGCTCTCAGAGGTGTGGAGTTCATCCATCCCTCTTTTGTTTTTCATTATAATCCACTTCTCAAGGGGAAATGGCAGAGATCTGAATCCAAGAAGAGGATAAATCTCAGGGGAAAGAGAGGCAGCCCTCTCCAGCTGGAATCATGGCCTCTCCTTGCCCAGGTGTTTTCCAGTGAGGTGTTTTAGCAGGGATCCCACTGAAATTCCCATTTTTGCCTCGGTTTCCCAGTCAGAGGCAGATGTGTCGCCACCAAGGACCACCGAGGAGCAGYGTGGGATGAGCTGAGCTTCTCCAAAGGAGACCCCATAGAAATCATCGGCTTCATCATCCCTGGCCTCCCGTGGTTTGTGGGCAAATCCCTCAGCACCGGGAGCATCGGCTTCGTTCCCACCCGGCACGTAAATCCCGAGGCTTGTGAACCCCTGTGAGTTTATTTATTCAATAAAATTTGGGGAAAATGGGAGGGGAGACTCCAAATTCCCCCTCAGGGCTGGATGAGAGCCTAGGGAGGTGATTTGCTTTGCAAGAGCTTCCCCGAGGGTGGCTTTGAGGTGGGACCAGAAGCCTTGAGCCCAGACAAAGGAACTGTTTCACCTGCCCCAGGTGATTCCTGGAGAGGAGCAGCTCCAGCCCTGGGCTAATCTGGCTTCCTGCAAGCTGGCTTCCAAATTGTGTCCTAGAAATGTCTCCAGTCTGTGGCTTTGAAGGGCTGTGAGCCTGACAAGGGTGGGGAGAGCATTCCCTGCCCTATCCCATCCCATCCCATGGGATCCCATCCCATCCCACGGATCCCATCCCATCCCATGGATCCCATCCCATCCCATGGATCCCATCCCATCCCATTGGATCCCATCCCATGGATCCCATCCCATGGATCCCATCCCATCCTATGGATCCCACCCCACCCCACAGTCCAGCTGCAGTTCCAGGCTTTGGGGCCACACTGACTCTTTTCTCCTGCCCCACCCCAGGGGGAACGACTTCGTGTTCTTGAGCGAAGAGGAGAAGTCCCCTCTGCTGCAGGTGCCTGGCAATGGTGATGAGCAGCGCTTTGCCACCCTCCTGGGAGAGCTGGCACACACCGACATCACCTCCGTGTACAGGCTGGGTGAGTGTGCCCTCTCCTCACATCCCCAGCTCCAGGAGAGCCCCGAGATGGAGATGACTGTTGGGCTGGAGGCAGATCTAAAGCCGTGCTCAGCCTGGCCATGGAGRTGGAGGTGTCCTCGGGAGGTGCCCCGGCCATGCTGTGATTTGTGGGGACATTCTGTGCCCCAGGGAACTCCCGAGCTGGGGCTCACCCAGCAGGTGCTGCAGGATCAGGAACAGAGTTCCTGGGTGCTCCCAGTTTCCCTGGGATTGCCGGGTGGCTTTGGGACTTCAGCTGCTTTCTGAGCCTGGGCACTGAGCAAGGATTGGGGGTTTTGTTTTCTGTTTGTCTCTTTGTGCAGATGGTTTTGAACCCACGGCCACGTTCCCCAAAGTGCCAACAGGTGAGTGTGAGAAGGGGACAGAGGGGAATGTGCTGGTGGTGCCTTCTGAGGGCCAATTTTGGCATGAGGAAAGATCAGAGGATGGTTTGGGTTGGGAGGGACCTTAAAAATYATCCAGTCCCACCCCTGCYATGGGCAGGGACACCTTCCACTATCCCAGGCTGCTCCAGGTRACACTTCCAGGGATCYAGRSGCAGCCACAGKGAAGAATTTCYTCCMAACCCCACTCCGGTTTCCCTGTCCCTTGTAGACCCTGCTCCCCATGGCAGTGCAGAAATCCAGGTGCTGCAATCCTGGGAGGAAATAAAGGACTGGGCCACCAGCAGCACCTCGGAGCTGTCCAGCCCCAGCAGCGAAGCAGCCCCTGGCACCCTGGAGGATGTTCTCCTGGAGAAGCTGGACGACTTGGATTATCCCAAGTTCTTCATYGACCTCAATGCTGGACACATGGAGGACGCTGATGTCTTTGACCCCATACTGACCTTCCTGAACCAAGACAGTTTYGTGCCCACTTTTCAGAGCTTTTATGATCTCAGCTTTTCCTTCCTCCACTCCACCTTTTACGGTTTCTCTGACGAGGATGAACTGGTCCTGTACCTCGAGACATCCCGGAACTGGGCCAAGAGGACTCATTCTGTCTGGGCTCATGTCAGGCTCTGTTTCCTCCTGGGTAAACTCTGCATCAAAAAGGTCAAGCTCTCCCAGGCTCGGGTKTACTTTGAGGAAGCCATGAGTGTCCTGGACAGGGGCTTTGGGGACCTGCCCCTGCTGGCCGCGCTGCATGTGAGCCTGGCCTCCATCTACCTGAAACAGAACACGAGGCACAAATTCTCCTCCCTGCTGGGGAAAACCGTGGCACTGCTGGTGGGGCTGCCTGGCCACTCCTTCAGCTCGGACAGCGAGCTGGACCTGCTGCTCTACCTGCTGAGGGAATCCATCGCCGTGGGCAACGCTGCCTTGGAGGCCCGGAGCTGCTTCCTGGTGGCCAAACTCCTCCTGCAGCTGGGCAGGACCGAGGAGGTGCTGCCCTTTGTGGAGCATCTCCAGTGCCTCAGCATCACCGGGCTCGGGCCAGGTGCCCGCTCTGGGTCTCTGGATGCCACTGCCACCCTGTGCCACCTCTACGACAAGAAATACCTGCCCAACATCGCGCTGGCCTCCGCCAGGTCCTTTGTGCCCAGCGGTGCCAAGGGGACGCCGAGCCCCATCTGGAGAGCCGGYTTCATCCTCCAAAATGCTTGCAGAGCCCTGGGAAAGCAGCTGGACAGGAGCAGCATCCCGGCACTGGCCTGTGTGCCCGTGCAGCAGGCGCTGAGGTTCTGCTGTGACAGCCGGGCTGTGGCCATGCAGAGGACGCTCTGTGCCCTCCTGTCCCGGCTGTACCTGCAGCACGGGGCCCTGCACGGRGCTGTGTGCCACGCCAACAGGGCTGCGGCCCTGGGCAAGCTGATGGGTGATGAGGAGGCCTTTGAGTCCTCGCTGTCGCTGGGGTGGCTGTACCTGCTGCAGGAGCGGCCGGGCCCTGCCGGGGACATCTTGCAGCCACTGCTGCGCTCCCTGCGCCGCWCCGACAGCGAGAGCCAGCGCGGGGCCGTGCACAACCTGCTGGCCATGGCCCTCAGGGGACAGGGACACATCCAGGAGGCTGCAGAGCACTTCCTGAGAGCCCTGCACAAGGCCAAGGAGACGGGCAGCAGGAGGAACCAGGCGGTGTCCCTGGCAAACCTGGGCCAGCTGAGCCTGTCGTGCGGGGCCGCCCAGCTGGCYGAGCTCTACCTGCTGTGGTCAGTGCGGCTCTACGCCGAGCTCCAGGGCCACCARCAGCTGGACGTGGAGCTGGCACGGGTGCTGCTGTGGCTGGCACAGGCYCTGGTGGACAGGCAGAGGACGGAAGATGCCAAACTCTGCTACGAACTGGCGCTGGCGTTCGCCCTGAGGTGGCAGAACCTGAGCAGTGAGTACGGATGGGAGCAGGGCAGCGGTCACCCCCAATCAGAGCCCTGCCAGATCCCCAATGCCACCCCCTGACCTGTCCTTCTCCCTGTCCCTGTCCCCACGCAGGTCAGCTGCACATCACRGAGTGCCTGTGCCATTTCTACAGCGAGGTGTGCCCCGACCTGCGTGCCAGCCTCSCCTACCACGAGCACCGCGTGGCCTTGGCACAGCAGCTGCACGACAGGGAGCTGGAGGGCAGCGCCAGGCAGGCTCTGAGCCAGCTCTACCAGGCTCTGGGCACACCGGGGTGAGTGCTGGGGGCTGTTGGGTGCTGCCAGGGTGCAGTGGCTTTGCCAGGGTGTCCCTTGAATAGAGTGGAAAGGGCTGTGGTGGCTCCAGCTGCCCCACAGTTCTGGTTCTGAGATTTATGAGCTGTCACTRTGCTAGGAGAGGGGACAGCCCGGTGTCATCCAGAGCCAGGCAAATGTTGTTCCAGAATGAACTGCAATCTGGCCAAACAGTTTTCCAGGACATCCAGCCTTCAGCAGAGCGCACCGAGTGACAGGGAATTGGTTTCCTTTGGAGGCTGATCCCAATGATTAATCACCACCATTTCCCAGTAAAAACAGGCTCTTTATCTGCCCTTTGAGTGAGTCTGGTTTCAGCCTTCCAGGCTGCCCTCCCTATATCTGCTGGGAGATTTTCCCCAGGGAGGGATTTAAGACTCACAGAAGGTGTTTCAGAGCTCACCTTTAATCCTGCTGACCCCTGGGGYTGATCAGATTGGCCAGGAGAGGAGAGGAGGCTTGGACAGGCTCAGTCCCTGCAGGGAAATGGATCACAGAGGGGAGAGCTGGCTCCCTGTCCCAGAATGGCCCAGAAGGACAAATGACAGAGCTGTCCCCATGTGGGACATTCTCCTCCCCAGCCAGGTCACGGTGAGTGCAGGGGAAGGTATTTAGGAAGCAGATGCCTGCCATGGGGACGGTGCTATTTAGGATCACAAAGCTCCCGATTCCCTGGGCTCCCAGGACAGCTGGAGCTTTTGTCAGAGCAAACAAACACCCTGGACCCTGCTGGCTCTGCCTCCCCTACAGCTGACTCTGTGTCCATCCCGCTGGCTCATCCCGGGGTGTCCCCCCGTGACCGGGGCTGGGAAGGGGCTGTGGGGTCATGCAGAGCACCCAGAGCTCTCTGTGCCTGCACAAGGGACAAAAAATGGGCACAGATTTGGGTTTGGGTGCCAGCTGCTATCTGGGGGTGCCAGCATTCCCTGCTCCCCTCTGGGGCTGGGAGTGACTTTGGGACTTGGTTTAGGGGAGCAAATGGGGTCTGCAGGTGACCTGGACAAACCCCTCTTTATCACAGAGCATGAGGAGCAGCCTGGGTGGGACCATTGGTGTCCCGGATTGTCCTCAGTTGGCCCAATGACATTTAAAGCTTTAGCACTAAAGCTTGGAGACTTCCTCGGTTCTACCAGGACACAGCTCCGAGCTGGGCTGTCCTTTTGTCCCCAAACTTTGTAACTATGGGAGGAGAGGTCAGGGGGTCAGTGCCATGGGGAGGTGACATGGGGACAGCTGCCAGGCCCCTGTGACTCCTCTGAAATGGCTTTTGCCTGCTGCCACCACAGGGCTTTGAGACAGTCCCTGGACTGCACCAAGCAGAGCCTGAGGATCTTCATTGACCTCGAGGAGGCTGTGAAGGCAGCAGACGCCTGGCTGCAGGCAGGAAAGCTCTATTATCTCCTGCAGGAAGATGAGCTGGTGGAAATGTATTTCCAGGTATGGATGGGGTGGCTGGAGTGATCCTGTTCCCATCACAGCCTTTTGGGGCTGGAAAACCCAAGAGGGAAACTCTGAGCACTGGAAACCTGCTGCCTCACCCTCAGGCACTGAATTCTCTCTCTTTGTCTCCGTCCTCTGAGTTTAGAGGATTTGGGGGTGAAAAGAAGTGAATTCTTTGGGTGAGGAAGTGATGCAGGAGTGTCAATGGAGGTGACCAGTTCCCATTAAAATGTCTATAAATATGGGAGAAGTGCCAGGAAAGTCTTTCTTGGAGTAGAAAATTTCTGGCTTCTTTTCATCTCCAACATCATTTTATCAGCTGAGCTGCAAAGGRGAAGAGCAGCTCCTAAAATTGGGGTTGATTTAATCACACCAATGTCTCTGACTTTCCAAATCCCACTGCAGCCCCTTTTCCTTCCAGGCAGCCATTCAGATTGCTCTGAAATGGGACAACTTCTCCTTGGCCATGGAGCTTTACGAGAAAGCAGGAGACACTTTCTTCAACGGCAGCMGGAACAGGGAGAGAGCCGTGGAGTTTTACAGGGTATGGAGCCCTCGCAGTGTTTCTGTCCACACAGGGGTGGATGAGGCGGTTTTGCTCCAGGGCAGATGAAAGGATGGAGGGTGGAGAGTGCTCCTGAGGGTGCCAGAGCAGGAAACCTGGAGCACAGGCTTGCAAAAAACCCCAGAGATTGTTTGGGACTGGGAACAGGCTCCTCCCATGGCAAATCCTCGTGGTGTTAGGTGTGAGCTGGTCACTCCTGGGCAAACAGAGTCGGAATTCCAGGCACCCAAGGGAGGGCAGAGATGAGAGGCTTAGTGTTTGAGAGCCACACTGTGGGATACAARACCCATTTTCAAGGGAAAGAAGGGACTGAAACCTAAACCTGCCATGCTCAACCACCCCATCCTCCWCCTTGATGCTCATCCTGCTGCTCTGTCACCCCTCTGGGGCAGCTCTGGTCCCTCCAGGAACACCCTGGCTGAGCTCACTGTTCTCTCTCCTTAGGGAGGAGCTGTGCCCTTGGCCAGGAAACTCAAGGCCACGCAGACRGAGCTGCGGCTGTTCAATAAACTGGCAGAGCTGCAGATCGGCCTGCAGGGCTACGAGAAGGCTCTGGAGTTTGCCACGCTGGCAGCCAGGCTCAGCCTCAGGGTTGGTGAGTGATTTACACCCAAAAGTTACTGGAATTCACTGGTCAGTGGGTGATTTACACCCAAAAGTTACTGGGATTCACTGGTCAGTGGGTGATTTACACCCAAAAGTTACTGGGATTCACTGGTCAGTGAGTGTTTCTCACTCTCAGGGCACTGGAGCCGCTGGATGAGGGCAGTGTCCCTGTGAAACGAGGATCTCGTGCTTCCCTACCACTGCTGGATCTATTCTTACCCAAACTCATGACATCTTTTTAAGGCCACTTCCCCTTTTTTTAAGCTGGAACAGCAGAGGAGCTTTGCTCCCTCAGAGCACAGGAAGTCTGCAGAAGGGACAGGACTGAGCAGTTCCTCTCTGCCCTGGTTCTGAAAACCTCACCCCTTCCCATTACAGAAATAGTTTGGATGGGCAGAATGCCAGCATAAATATCTGAGATGGGACCAGGCTTGTAACAGCCCCTCCAGCACCCCAAAAAATCCCCTGGCTGAACGATAAACTCCTGGCCAGCCTGTCTGGATATGTCAACAATCCTGCCATGGCTCTGGTTTCTCTTGGAGATATCCACACCCCTCAGGCCGTTGAGAAAATGCATCCAAAGTGGCTCAGCAGGGCTGGGGATGGATTGAGCTGGATCAGCAGCTTTTCCAGGACATCCATGGCAGGAACTGGTTGATTCCACCCTTTTCTAGGGAATCCATGGCAGGAATTGCTTCCATTCCACCAAAATATTTTCCAGAAGATCCATGGCAGGAGCTGCTTCCATTCCATTTACCATTTTTCCAAAGTGGTTGCATTCCCCCACCTCTTTTTCAGGAGACCAGCTGCAGGAGTTGGTTTTATTCCATCCACCTTTTTTCCAGGACATCCATGGCAGGAACTGGTTGATTCCACCCTTTTCTAGGGAATCCATGGCAGGAATTGCTTCCATTCCACCAAAATGTTTTCCAGAAGATCAGCTGCAGGAGTTGGTTGTATTCCATCCACCTCTTTTCCAGGAGTTCCATGGCAGGAGCTGGTTTTATTCCACCCCTTTTCCATATCCATTTCAGGAGCTGATTGCATTCTCCCTCTTTTCTGAGAGATCCATGGCAGGAGCTGGTTTTATTCCACCCCTTTCCCAGGAGATCCATGGCAGGAGCTGGTTTTATTCCACCCCTTTTCCATATCCATTTCAGGAGCTGATTGCATTCTCCCTCTTTTCTGAGAGATCCATGGCAGGAGCTGGTTTTATTCCACCTCTTTTCCAGGGGACCAGCTGCAGGAGCTGGTGGCATTCCACCGCCTGGCCACAGCCTACGAGCTGCTGCACATGTACGAGATGGCCGAGGATTGCTACCTGAAGACGCTGGCCATGCGTCCCCCCGTGCTGCAGAGCTCRGGAGAGGCTCTGTACTACTGCAAGATCTACTGGCACCTGGGCAACCTGGCTCTGCACAAGCTCAAGGTAAGAAAGGAGGTTTTTCATGGTGCTGTGAGTTGGGTGGAGAGCTGAGGGTGGAGATCACACCTTCTGCTTTTGAAGGGGAAAGGAGTTGCTGGCTCTTTGCTGTGACTGTAGAGCCCATTCCAAGGAAATCAGGAGTGTCTGGAATGCCCAGGCTCCGCTCCAGCCCTGAGCCCTCCTGTTCAGCCCCTTCCTAACTCCTGCCCTGTGCTTTCTGCTCAGGACGAACAGGACGCAGCCTCCTACTTCCTGCTGGCCCTCGCTGCAGCCACCGAGCTGGGAGACCAGGAGCTGCAAACCATGCTCCGTGCCAAGCTGGGCACCATCCCCAGAGCCCCAGGGGGACCCGAGGGCACGCCAGGCTGTGCCACGGGCCGGCCCCGCTGGCTGAGCGAAGGTGGCCGTGTGGTGTGACCYRTYTGCCACCGTGGGACAGCGCCGTGCWGGGTCCGTGTGCTCTCGGGAGAGGTCCAGCACCACGTCCTGAGGAGCTGGAAGGGTTTGGGCTCCTTGTCCCAAGYGTTTGGGACCCTGCCCGTGTTTTTCAGGAGCCACAGCAGGGCTGGCACATCTGACGCAGGATGAGGTGAGGAGCTCCACGGTGCTGGAGATGCTGGTGCAGCAGGGCTGAGCTCCTGTGGGGCTCAGAAGTGCCCAGGATGGGRACAGGGCACTGCTGCCGTGTGCCTGCCCGGCCCCACAGCTGCCCCACACCTTGGAGCAGCTCAGCCGGCCCAAGGGTGTTTGAAACAGCAGCTCCTTTATTTATTTATTCCTGGTTTTTATCCTCGTCTGCTCCACGAGGTTTGTGATGACACTTCTGCCAAGTCCCTCTCCTGCAAACAGCACCACCAAAGCTTTTGGCTGTGAGAGAGAATTAGGGATGGGAGGAGCAATAAGAGGGGCTGGTCCAGCCCCATGTGGGGGCAAAAACTGCTCAGGGGGGAGGCAGAGCCCCCCTCACCCCAGCTCTGCCCTATAACCTCAGGGTTGTACAGGAGAACAGCACTGGAACAGGGAAGTGCTGGAGTCCCCGTCCCTGGAGSTGTTCAAAKRCAGATGTGGCACTTGRGGACGCRGTTCAGTGGTGGGRSAATGGTCGGGCTCGATGRTTTTGGGGGGATTTTCCAGCCTGAGTTCTTGGGAGGCTCGAGGAGCTTCTCCCGGGCGCACAGMGGGAAGGMGCAGCTCTGCTGCTCAGCCCATCTCGCCACCAGAGAGCAATAAATACCCATTTTTGCAGCGACAGCGCCTTCCTGCAGCCCCCGRGCTGGGCTGTCCCTCCGGGCTGGGGCAGAGGGGAGAAGGAGCAGTTTGTCCGGCTGATCCCTTTGCTTTGACAACCAGTGGCCATCTGGGGCTCCCCAGCCAGACCCCGCTGCGAGTTCCTCCACCTCCCTGTCCCCGCTGCCCGGACTGGGATTGTCAAATGCACAATCTTGATTTCCTCCCTGCTCTCTGCAGCGCTGAGTTCAGCTTCCTCTCGCAATCCCTTCGAGGCGTCTGTCACCGGGGCAATGGATATTTACTGCTTGTTTACCGAGCATTCCTGCCGTGCTACCGGGCAGCCTCAGACCCCGGCCCGGAGGAGGGAAATCTTCATCCTGGGTGAAATCCAGCCAGCTCAGGGGTCCCCAAAACCTTCCTGCCTCACCCCACGGGGCTGCCTGATCCCAGTGCAGGTGGTTGGTGCTTACCGAAACACGACAGGATCTTTTCAGAAGTTTTTCAAGTTTTTCTTTTSAGTTCCCCTTTTTCTTTCGGTCTAGACGGTCTTTAAGGACCATTCCTTTAAGGACCATTCCAACCCCTTAATTCTATGGATTTATAGGATTAATTAATAGGATCCTGTGGATCTTTCCATACGCTTGGAAAAGCACAGTCTCACATYTTTGTGCCAGGAGGAAGATGGACCTTGGACATGAGGCTGTGGAGGGAGCTGGGATGGCTCTGGCAGCCCTGAGGCTCTGTGTGGTGCAAAATTCCCCTTCCCTGGCACAAAATGCTGAGATGCAGTGGGATGAGAGCTCAGGGTGGCCAGGGCTAATTAAAATCCATAATACAGTGATATTTAAATCTGTTGGTCATGTGCACCTGCTGCTGAGCCGGGCCCAAGGGAAGGGGAGGATACTCTATCCTCCACCCAGCTTTGTGGGCAGAGAAATTTGGGGRCTTCGTGCCAGAGGAGGTGATCAGGTGGTGGCTGAGCTCCTGCAGCA
>NW_026623826.1:6106-11992 GCF_030028575.1 Malurus melanocephalus | reverse complement strand
GCTGGGAATAGCCCTGCTGGGAGCCACGTGCAGCAGCTGAGAGCAGCCCCTTCCTTCCAGCGCTTCCAGAGGGCGATGGGACCACAGCAACATCCCCGTCTGCCCTCACCCAGCAAAAGGAACGAGAAGGGAGCGCCTTTACAAACAAACTGTGACTCTCAGGGTGAGATTCGACCGTACTGGGAGGCTGAAGGAATAATGGGAAGGATTTCTGCAGGAATCCCACTGATTGACTGAGCCCAGACTGTGTCAATGAACTACAAGAGCAGAGAGATAGAGATGTGTATTAAAGGGGGGTTTTATATTAGAAGGGGGGGGTTGCATTAGGAATTTCGGGGAGTTTGTACCTCCTCAGTCCCTCAGCCAATGGGGAATGAGAAAGGGAACTGGGATAAACTGCGATAAAAGAGACTGCATCCTCTATCAATTGAGAGACCCCATGGAAATGCCCATGACCTCTCCCTTTATTCATGAATAAAATTGCAGGACTCCTCCGTCTCCTTTTTGGACAGAAACCTCTGGTGTTTGTGGATGAATTTTCCTGACACGGTCCTGACGCAAACACCCCCCAGAGGCAGCGCTGGCACTGCCAGCCCGTGTTTGTTTGGAGCCTCGGGGGGATCGTTTAAGGCCTGGAATAACGAGGGGCTGGATTTCTCTGACATATGCTCGTTCTTGGAYGGTGGAAATGCCGCGACAGGAATAATTCTTGCATCATCCCAGCTCCGGTGCGAGCCTCCCGTGGAATGAGGAGAAAGGAAATGCTGATAAATGGAAACCCAGCTAGGGACAGAGAGCTGGATTGATTTGGGTTTTCATGGAAATGAATTCCCTGCTGAAATAAAGCACCCAGCAGTAATAATTGTTATCAGCAGATATTTTTGTCTTTCTTTCACGGCTCACTGGTGCAAACTGGGCTGGATGAGAGACCTGCACAGGGGCTGAGATAAACCTTGAGCTCAGCTTATCTCAGAGGTGGCTGCTCCTCTCTGGGCAGCCTCTCCTGGTGTTGCCTGGCTCAGTAATGAGRAGTTGGTAAACACCAGCTGTTCTGCTGAGCAGAGCTGAGGCCAGTGTGTAAACTGGGTAATTGAGATTAAAAATCATTTATTTGCACAGCAACCTGCTTGTTCAGTGATAATTTGGCTCATGAATATGTATGGGGGAGGAGGAGCAGGGGCTGAGGCTGAGCCAGGAGCCACCAACTGTGGCTGCAGGGGCTTCAGTGAGCTCTCCCTCTCTGCCTTGGGGTGTGTTGGGATGGAAATACCTGGAAAAGGCCTGGAATTCCTGCTGGAATTCCTGCTGGATTCCTGCTGGCCCTGCCCTGAGAGCTCACCTTGTGCCCCCAGGAGGGAGAGGGGCAGCAGGGAAGTGACTCTGAGGCCAGGTGGACAAATAATTCCCAGTGGGGATTTCAAATTTCTGGTGCTGAGGTGGCATCAGGGCCKGGGCAGTGCTGGGGCTGTCACCTCTGCTGGCAGTGCCCACCTGAGTGTCCCTGGCACTTCCCAGTGCTGATCCCAGAGTCGCTGCTCTCGTGGATATTTTTCATCCAGCAGGATTGATGGGTGCCCATCCTGTACTGGTCATTTCCAGGGAAAACACTTGGGCATGGAGAGGGCAGGCTGGTGAAGATGGAGCAGAAAACACAGAAAACACAGCAGAAAACACAGAAATCAAGCAGAAAACACAGAAAACACAGCAGAAAACACAGAAAACACAGCAGAAAACACAGCAGAAAACACAGAATACATGCATCCAGCAGGTAAAACCCATTGTGGTGGTGCCAGGGACATGGGGAAGGGCAGCTGGCTCTGCTGGGTGCCAGGGATGGGTGAGGAGCTCCTGGATCAGGAGGTGCCAGGGGGRTCCCAGTGAGGATGCTCAGAGCTCCCCAGATCCTGGGGGCTGTGCCAACAGTGACAGCTCCTCACGGAGAGAAATGGGTGGGAAATGGGCAGGAAATGGGGAGAAAACAAGGAAAACTGGAGGAAATAGGCAGGAAACTGGGAGGAAAACTGGGAGGAAAACTGGCAGAAAACTGGGAGGAAAACTGGCAGGAAAACTGGCAGGAAACAAGAGGGAAAACCAGCAGGAAACAGGCTCGAAACCGGGAGGAAAACCGGCAGGAAACAGGCAGAAACAGGGAGAAAACAAGAAGGAAAACCAGCAGGAAACAGGCATGAAACAGGTAGGAAAACTGGAAGAAAAACTGGCAGAAAAATTGGTATAAAAGGCTCGTCTCTCCTCAGCACTGGGGACGAGCGTAGGAAGCAGCACAAGTGCCAGCAATTCCTGCCACACTGCAGGAGAGGGGAGGGGAATTAAAAAGACTCCACATTTGGCCGTGGAGACTCTGGGAATGCAGGCCAGGAATGGGGATGAACACACAGAAATGAGCTCCTGAGCAGCAGATGGGCTTTGAGGAAGGAAGAATGAATCCTTACATAACCAAACTCCCTCTGTGCCCTGGTTTTGGGGGGGTTGGTGGGTTTTTTCACTGTTTTGTTTGGGTTTTTTCTTTCGTTTGCAGCTGYTCTGAAAGTGGCACTGGGACCACACAGGAGCATAAACCTGCACTGGATTTATGGCCTGGTTGTGGGGTTTAATCCTCCCTGGGATACCTTCAGCTCTTTGTAGCTCATTTTTTTAATGGCAGCGTGACATTTTCTTAGTCCTTTCCAAGATTTAAGCCAGGCTTGATCCCAAACTATTCATACAATATTAATCAGGTTTAAAAAATACTCTTGCAGTGCTTTGGGAAGGATTTAATCAGTTCCTATTTGACTCCAGAGCAGCAGGAATCTCTCCCACATTTCCCTGACCCATCAGTTGGGTTTCCCCATTTTTGTTTCATGATCTGGCAGAAGAATGAGCTGTGTGCTCTGGTGGTGGCCGTGCTGGCAGGAACTTCCTTACCTTCGGAGTCACCTCTGTCTTCTGTGYCTGTTCCATGGCTATTTTGGGAGTTATTTGGCACCCCAGAAACTYTGGGATTGACAGAAGCTGCTTTGTCCCGGTCCTGCCTTCTCCCAGTCCTTCCTGCAGCAGTTAAACTCCTCCTTAAAGATCCCGTCCTGGGATTGATGGATTTTCTTCTGAAATCTTTTTTGATGCTGTTTTGATAAACTCCCAGGCATGAGCTGGTTCTGAGATCCTTTCCAAACCTGCCCTAAAAACTGCCACAAACCATTTTTACAATGAGTCCCGTTCTGACTGGAAATCCCTGGATTTTGCTGGATTTTCACTTGGAAAGATAAAACAGCCTAAAGGACACTGAGGAAAGAGCCTCTGCTGGACACTCTGCAAATCCTGGCGGACTTTTGGTGATTTATTTTTCAGCAGGAAAGCTATTTTCCCGTTCGCTGGTGCCACAGCAGCCGGAAATTCCTCCCAATTTTGTCCTGCTCACCCTTTTTTCGGGTGGCTGAGATGCTGCCAACACCCCGTGTGAGYGCCCAAGTGCAGGGTGTGGGTGTGAGAGAAAGCCGGCGCTAATTAACAGCTCGTTAATATTTCCTGCTCTCCGGGCTGAAGGTCGCTCCCCCAGCCCTGCTCGGCTCTCGAAGGCATTCCCAGCCCGGCCCTGCCAAACCACAGCTGCCATTCCTGTGGGATTTAGGGAAACGAGCGCTTTCCTTTTCCTTGCCCTCAAACAAGGGCGAGAGGCCTCGCTTGATATAAAAAAATAAACACAAACCGCGATCAGGACAAAGGGGAGTCCCTGGGCCAGCTGCTGTTGTGTGAGAGCCTTTCCTCCTCTCCCCAGGCTTTCCTGGAGCTCCTTTCCAGCCTGGCATTGTGGATTTTCTCCCAACATCTGCCTGGTTTTGGGGTTATTGCCCAAAAATCTGAGGTGCAGAGCAGCGCTGTGGCTGGGAAGCAGCAGAGAGGGGCTGGGGTCACTCCTGGGGGCTCTGGGGATGGGAAATAGTCCTGGAATCTGCCCAGCTGCCAACCCAGCCCTTCTGGACATCCCACCTGCCTGGGAGGTGCCAACTGAGCTGCTCAGCTCTCTGGAAGCCCTCCTGCTCCTGCTCTGCCCACCCGGGTACCCAGGAGAAGGGGATGGCACCTATGGAGCTGCTGGAATCGGGCACCAGCAGGTTGGAATATCAGTGGGATCAAATCCTTCCCAATATCCCACCTCACTTGTTCCTTTCCACCAGCTCAGTGCCCAAAGCTTTGCTCTGATGAGGCAATTCTGCATTTCCTGCACATTCTCCCGGATTTTTTTTTGGGAAGGCTGCATCCCGTGGGTTGGCTCCGGGAATGAATTTTTGAGGGACAACATCTCAAAGTCAGAGGCTGCCTGAGAAAAGCAGCAGCCAGGGCTGGCAGCAGGGAAGGGGTTACCATGGCAAGGAGCTGCTGCCAGCCCCTGGATCTCCTCCAGCCTGAGCTGGAGCCTGTGGGATTCACCAGCAGCAGCCAGAGCTGCTCCACATCCCGGCACGCACCAGCCCAACCTGCTAATTCCATTTTAGTTGGGCAATAATTGCATGTTTATAACAAAACAACGGATTTTTTTAAAAATGACTGAAATGCAGCGACTGCCCAGGAGACAGGGATGGATTTCCTGCTTGCCAGCCAATCTTTAATTACTGTTGTTATTATTATTATTATTATTATTATTATTATTATTATTATTATTAGGCATCATTGGCTTGAGTTTCATAAACAAAAGGCGATGAATCCCAAAGGGATGAACATGAGATACCTGTAACTTAATTTACGTGGAAGAGCTTTATTAACTCCTGGAACATTCCAGGAGAGGTTTAGCCACATCCTCAGATAAAAAAGGTTTAAACAGTCTGGATCCCACTGCCTTGAGAAGGAACAGATTCCCAGGAAATCAGGATTTTCTCCCTCTTCTCCTTCCAGCAGTCACCACTTGGGAAGGCAGAAGAACCCAGGGGGTTAAAGAATTTTGAGTTTTTCTGAGCAGTTCTCACATTTCRGTGTTTATTACCACATTCCTGTCGCAGCTCCCGAGGGAAATGCCACACTCGGTGGCTCTGTCACTCTGTGTGGTGTCAGGGCCTCATCACGGCTCATTAGTTAATTAGGGACAGACTGCAGGAGGTGTGAAAGTGTTCACTGAGCTCAGACAGCAGCGCCAGAGGTGCYGCCCTGGGGGAAAGCCACGCTCAGGGCAGCTTGTCCCTGTCACTGGGGATGAGCAGGGAGCTGCTGTGACATTCCAGGACAGCTCCAGTGGGAAAATCCACTCGGGAGAGAGCCTCACTGCCATGGAAAAATGAGGGAGTTTTAATTAAACTCAAAAAACACCCCAAAAAAGCCCAAAAAAAAAAAAACAAACCCAAAAAGCTCTAGGGAATGAGGAAAAAAAGAAAACTTATATTATCATTATAAATTGTATAATTGTAAATATAAATATATTATAAATATAATATAAATATAATATAAAAATATAAATATATAAATATAAAATATAAGAATATAAAATATAAAACATATAAATATATAAATATATAAATATATTTATATATCAATATATAAATATATTTATAGATAAATAGATAAATAGATAAATAGATAAATAGATAAATATAAAATTCACACTTTTGCTTCCAGCAGGGTGGGGGGAACATGCCCAGGGCCTCCCTGGTGCCACACCCTGAATCCTCCAGCATTCCTGGGGGATTCCCAGCTGGAAAAGGACATCACTTTTCCAGCACCGGGACTGGGCGATGCTCCCCGAGGTGCCTGTGAATCCTGCAGGGTGGGTGCTGATCACTCTGCTCCCCTTTTGCCCACGGCTCCATCTTTTCCCTTCATTTATTCACCAAACCCAGCATTTCCCAAGCTCTGCGAGATGCTCGGACAGAAATAGAGAGGAAAACCCCAGCTCTTGGCCAC
>NW_026623826.1:2618-3881 GCF_030028575.1 Malurus melanocephalus | reverse complement strand
ATGGCTGGGGTGGGATGGATGAGTTTTAAGGTCATTTCCAGCCCATCCCACTGTGGGACCCTCTTTGTTATCAGGAGCCCTGATGAGGTGCTGTGGGCTGTGACACCCCGGGGCATTCTGGCTCCACTCCTGGCACAGAACATCCTCTCCCATATCTCCAGGGCGTTTTTTCCCTGCTGTCACACCGTGGGGACCCTTCCCTGGTGGCCCAGGCCCGGTGCCACCCCCCGTGGGTCCCGTGGGCAGGACAGGGCATTGCAGTGTCTGGCTGCACCCAAATCCATCCCCCTGCACTCACAAACTGCCCCTGCAGACATTCCCATTGATCCAGCCCCGTTAATGACTCAATCCAATGTTCTCCAAACCTGTGCTTAACAGGAAAATTTGATTGCATTTGCTGTTGGACATTGGGCTGGTTTCAGGTACATTGCTGGAGATTTTTTTGCTTTTTCCTCGTGGAACGCGGTGTCATTTCACAAGTGAGGAATTGCCCTGAAAGCCCTAAACCTTCATGGCCTGGGGGGTCCAGCCACTGCCCCAGGACAGGCTTTGCCCACCACAGGAGCTGTTTTTGGAATTACCTCATTATTAATCTCCTTAATTATGTCACAATCCCCCTGATTTTGGTGTGGCAGGACCTAAACTGACCACAGGCACCTTCCCGTGGSCAGCTGARCTYTGGCTCTGTGCAAAGAGGGATTTGRTGAGATCAAACATTGCTTGATCSAAGAAAACCCAGSGAAAAMCCACAAACCCGAGGGACAGAGCGTGTTTGACACCAGAAACTCCAAAAATTGCACAAGCAGGAGGAATCCTCGCAGCTGAGGAAGGACCCAGCTGTTTTTATTTTATCAGGACCCTGATTTTCATGTGGATGAGCTCCTGCTGAAAGGAGTGGGTGTGCAGTGCTCACRGAATGAGCAAATTTGGCAGCCAGGAACAGATTCTGCTGCAATTAGCGTGATTTAATGTCAGAGTTTCTTTATTGTTCTTGTCCCACTCTTCCCCTATGAGATGTGATCAGATTAAAACTGTGCCTTTAGAAATCACAGAGTCACAGGGGTCACAATCCCTTAAAATTCATCTCCAGCCATGGGCAGGGACACTCCAAACCCCGTCCAGCCTKRCCTTGGACATTTCCAGGGATTCCCTGAGTGGACGGAATGACCACTTCCACCAATTTAATTTATTTATGGGATGGTTGAAAGAGCTGCAATTCAGTCCCTAATGCAGTAAACGATTTTCTTGCTCAGAAATTCTTTT
>NW_026623826.1:0-1518 GCF_030028575.1 Malurus melanocephalus | reverse complement strand
GAGGGATAATAAATAGTAGGAAAATATTAAAATGAGCACTGGGAAAAGCCATGAAGGATAAATGGCTGCTGCAGAAAGAAATCCCTCCTGCCTGGTAGGGGCTTTATTTATCTCCCAGATCCTTTGGTCCCAGAGCTCCCATGACAAACAAGGCTGGCAGCTCCCTGGGGACCTGAGGGGACACTCTGGGGACAGTGTGACAGTGCCACTGAGAGAGGGATGTGCCTGCAGGGCTGGGGGTGCAGGGAAAAGCATCTCCCTCATGGATTGTCACCCTCATTGTCCTGGGATGGGCCAGGGGTGGGGAGGAGGCAGGGGGGGAAAGGAGGGGCTCCCCCTGTCCCACCTGTCCTGAGAAAACCCTGAGAAAATCCTGGCAAAATCCTGGCAAAATCCTGAGAAAATCCTGGCAAAATCTGGAAAAAATCCTGGCAAAATCCTGAGAAAATCCTGGCAAAATCTGGAAAAAAAATCCTGGCAAAATCTGGACAAAATCCTGGCAAAATCTTGACAAAATCCTGACAAAATACTGAGAAAATCCTGGCAAAATCTGGAAAAAAAAAAATCCTGGTAAAATCCTGACAAAATACTGAGAAAATCTTGGCAAAGTCCTGGCAAAATCTGGACAAAATCCTGATAAAATCCTGATAGAATACTGACAGAATCCTGGCAAAATCTTGACAAAATCCTGACAGAACTATGACAAAATCCTGAAAAAACTCTGACAAAACCCTGATAAAATCTGGACAAAATTCTGACAAAATCTGGACAAAATATTGACAAAACCTTGAGAAAACTCTGACAAAATCCTGACACAATCCTGGCAAAATCCTGGCAAATCCTGCCCTGTCCCTGGCTTCCCATGGGATGTGGGATGCCTGTGGCTCGATTGGGATTGTAAAAGGGTTCAAGCTGGAAGTGTCATTCCACCCTGCTCAGCCACGATTTGGGGCTCAAAGAGTCTGATCCCATCAAAACCATCTTTTTGCTCCCAAAAAAAAAAAAAAAAAAAAAAAAAATTTAAAAAAAAAAAATCTGATCACACTTTCATTGGGGTAGGCTCCTGAAACATGAAAAGTTCATTTCGGATTGACGCATTCGTTTCGCTTTGGTTTGGATGATAAAAGAAACGTGGAAAATTTAATTTCCTTTTTGTTTGCTCTGTCCTGGAATGCACTTGTYGAGGGTGTTCTCGTTTCTCCCCATCCCCCTCCTCTGCTGTTTGAAACTCATTAAAATCACAGAATTGAAGGAGTTGGGAGGAAGTGGAACCATCCCTGGGTCGCTGCACTCCCCTCGCCTGGAAAGGGGAACAAAGTCACTGGGAAGTCAGGACAGATTTGTTTTCTAGAAAGAAACATCTGAAATGATTTTTCAAATACAAAGAAAACACAGAACTTTCCCTCAAACCTGCCTTTGCTTGGTGCTCCTCATGCAATTCCTTCCTGGATCTGCAATTTTCTGATGTTTTCTGTGGGAATTCTGCTGTTGTGGGATTGATTGTGGGGCTGTTGGGAG
>NW_026623825.1:403811-409852 GCF_030028575.1 Malurus melanocephalus | reverse complement strand
TTCCTTCCTTCCAAAATTCCTTCCTGGATTAACCAGCAGCACTAAAGCAGAGCCATTTCCAGAATAGGAGTTTGTGCCTGAATTTGAGGAATTCAGGGCTCCACAGCCAGGGTTTGTTCTCAATCAGCTGTCAAGGAACTCAACCAGCAAAATTGGGCTGCAAAACTTGAAGCACGACATTCCCAGCAGGAAAGGTGGGACACGGAGCTGGGGGCTGGCACAGGACCTGCAGCAGGAGGAGGAGAAGCTCCTCGGTGGCAGCTGAGCTCATGGCACAAATTCTCCCATTTTTACAGAATCCCTGGGAAAAGCAGCGCAGAGCTGGAGCGGGTGTGAATTGGAGGTGTAAGAAATACAGACAGATCCCAGTGTGATCCCACAGGGAATGGGGTGACACCGTCACGCTGCCTCCCCTTCCTCATCCCTCCTGCTGGTTTGGTGCCAGCTGATCCCTTCCAGACCAAAGGGATGGAAGAATGGGAAAAAAAAAAAAAATCCAGGATCACCTCAGACAGAGAGCTGGCCTGGGAGGGCAGAGAGGCTTTGTCAGGGCTCAGTTCTGCCACCCCAAATCTGCTGTGGGAGGGAGCCACGGGCACCATGGGCACCCCAGGGGATGAGAACTGAAAACAGGGATAAGGGAAGAACTRGGATTTCACAGCCTGAGGTGTGGGAGGGTGTGTCTCACATCTCCAGGAAATCAGAACTGCTCATAAAATTCCCAAAGAAGGGAAAATGAATTCCCATCCCACGTTGGAGGACTGGCAGCTGCACAGCAGGAGGGTGGAACCAGCCTGACATTTTCCTTTGGGACAAGGGGAAAAAAAAAGAACCAAACAGAAATGAGTTCACAAAACTTTGCTTTTTTATTATTTGAAATTGGAAAAGGCTCCTTGGGTAACAATGATCAGGTGTAAAAGTAACACACAGGGCTTGCTCAGCTTTCCAAAACTGAATGRAATAGGCCAGGTGTTGATTTTGTACATCCCATTCCTCTCAAAACCACCAAGGAAAGGACAGGAAAAACCCATCCCTTGGACAGAGGAGCAGACTGGGCAGGTGAGGTGTTTAAATTACCAAGTTCCACATGGATATTTGTGGTGTTTTTTTCCTCCCACTGCCCTCTGTACAAAACAGGGATTTCTGTTTCCCCTTCATTTTTAACACTTCACAGACTTATCCACACTCAAAACCTACAGGAAATGCCCAGATTAATCCATCAGTGTCATGTTAAAGTGGTGAGTGCAAAAAACACATGGGAACAGGGAAGGGGGAGTAATCAATGACAAAACAAAAGTGCAGATTGCTTTAATTAAGCTGAAGAACACGGTCAATCCGAGCGCTCTCTGCTTCCAAAGTTCCAAAGATTGCAATCCAAACAATAAAAACAGAATCAGACATTTTAATTCAGCACAAGAAATACCCAAAAGCTCAGTGGCACTCACAGTTTGGTATCTTTGCCTTCCCACTCCAATATCCCAAATAATTCACTGTCCCACTGGAAAGGGCAGCTGAACACGACAGGAAGATTTTTGGCCACGGGAGCAGCCACTACAAGACAGAATTCACACATTTTCATTCCCTAAACTAGCAAGCTGAGCCTAAACAACCCATTCCCACACAACACCCAACACTCCCATCGAGTCCCACTAGGTTTAAATTAATGAAAAGCAAGAAAAAGTCATCCTTGTTGAAAAGCAAACGCCGAGCCAGCTGCAGTTTGGGTTTTCCTGGGAGCTGACACCTCCTCCAGGGACTTTTGCACAGAATTCCCTTTCTCCCCAGCACACAATTCCCAAGGAACTGCCCCTCTAACAGCAGCACTGCAATGAATCTGATTCCCACATCTACAAATCATTCCATGCTTTTTTTTCCTCCTCCTTTAACAAAACCCAGCCTGACAAATCCCYGCGGAGGGCAGAGAGCCTCCCACAAGCACAACGCCTGAGCACAGCACGTTCACAGCTCTCAAATCAGGCCCAAGGCAAACAAACTGCAGCTTTGATGTTCCTGTTTTCCAGCTGGCCAAATCCATGTGTTTTGACAACACAGGGAGAAGGATGGAGGAGCAGAACTCAGCATATAAACCTGTCACTTGTTGTCCCCGAGCCARAATTCAGCCCCAGGTCCTGCAGCGGCCACTGGGGCCCCACAACCTCGCTGCAAAGGCTTTGTTTAATCCCAAAGGCTCCTGCCAAGATTATTCCTACCCCTGACAAGTTGTTTTCCRTCCTCGCCAGCATTTCCCACCCATCTGGGATGAAGAATTCCAGCCAATTGTCCCCAAGATTTCCCGCAGAGCCAACAGGACGARGAGACGTCGGCACCAGAAATTTATCACCATCTGCAGGGCCCCACCACACATTATCCCTGTCAACAGCTCACAGAAAAGATCCCAAAAACGGGGATTTGGGAAAAAAAAAAAAGTCGGGTGTGCAGTGCTGGGGGAGAGTGATACAGGCTGTACCAAAGAGCAACACAGCAAAGCCCTGTCCTGACAGCACCAGGAGGAAAAGCAGAATTGGGAAAGCAGGAGCATTCCCTCAGCCATGGCTGATCAGATCCAAACTGCCTGCTCCTAAATCTGTCTCCTCTTTCCCAAAGATTTCAGAGCTGGGAGTTTTAACTCCATGTTACCCTGCTTTGCTCTGGAAGCACTGACAGAGCCACACAAGGAGCATCCCCAGCATTCCCAAATCCATCCTCAGAGCTTTCCTCACCCTCAGCCAAAGCAGAGGGAATTTTTGTCTGAAATGCCACAAAAGCCTGCCAGGCTTGGAGCAGCAGRAGGTGAGAAAAGGCATCAGAGCAGGAATATTAATACCAAACCTGCTATTTCCTTTGCTCCAGACAGAACAAAGCCAGGGGGTACCAGCAGTTCTTCCTTTAATCAGGAATTTTCCTGACATTTTGAGGCCAGCCAGGTAAGTTATAAATAAAAATATGCCACTACATGGGCAAGGCAGAGCTGGGAAAAATTCCCACAGGGTATCAGCCTCMACAAAACCCTTCTCTCCAGCCAGCCAAGCAGGTCTGGCCTCCAGGAGAGCCTTGGCACTGCCACTGGAAAGGTCCAGAAGGGACAAGAAGCCTGGAGAAGAGAAGAGCAGAATCACAACCTGTGCCAAGAGCAAACAGGTGACACCCAGCCCAGGTGACAAAGGACAGAGGCTCCAGACAGCTCAGTACTTGGGGAGTGACTCAAACCTCTGGTACTTGCAGGGTAATCAATGCAATCTGGATTTTAATCTCCATTTAGAAAAAAATTAATGGTAATTTAAAAGCTAAAAGCAAAAAATAATCAAGTCAGTTGTGTAAAAGTTTAGGATTTTGAGGGGTTTTTTTGGTGGGGATATTGAAGGAGGCAGGAATCTGCAATCAGAGCTACAGATGCAGCAGAAGAAGAGCTGGGTTTAGGGACAAGCAAAGGGAACAGGGGGACACGTGCCATCCCTTTGGGCTGCTAGGGAGAACACAAGGCAGACACAGACTGCCTAACAGCAAACTCCAACACGAACAGGCCACTGAGACACCAAATAAAATCCTGATCAGAATCATTTAGGGTGGAAAAGTTGTCCCAGAAACCTGCACCCAGCTGGAAACCTCTGTGTGCAGATCAGGCACGGGYTCTGCAGAGCTCAGCAGCTGCAGCAGAGGGCTGAGATGCCCAATTTCAGCCCCAGGTCACCTCTCTGCCCCTCACCAAGGCACAGAGCAGCCATTCCCTCTCTCCCAGCCCTGTGGGATCCAGACTGGCTCTTCCCTCTGCCAGGAAAACCTTGGAAAGTTGCTCACAACCAACCAACTTTTCCCAGTTGATTCACCAGGCCTGTCACAGCACTTCAGCTGCTCACCTCCARCACTCAGGCAGGTTCTCTCCTCACAGAGCTGCACAAAACAAAGCAAAAAGTGTCCTAAACCACYTTCAAATTCCCAGAGACACAGACAGGAATTTCCCTATGCAGAGAGACAGGAATTAATCCTGTGAGTGACATGAGCTGCTGCTGCTGGAGCCTGGGTTTTCACTCAGCTGAGGGAACACAGGAGAGCCAGAAATGGCCAAAAGCCCTTGTGGGAGTGAGAATAAAAGCTGCTCACAGGCACTGCAACYAGGCAGGGACTGAAACTGC
Organism: Malurus melanocephalus; assembly: GCF_030028575.1. Classification (NCBI taxonomy): domain Eukaryota; kingdom Metazoa; phylum Chordata; class Aves; order Passeriformes; family Maluridae; genus Malurus; species Malurus melanocephalus. The sequence goes on along the minus strand of NW_026623825.1, from coordinate 405,722 downwards.
CCCACAGAAGAGCCTGAAAGCTTCCAGCACAGGCACAGACGCATTTACAGACCTAAAACTGCACAGATGTAAAGGCAGGGGGTTGTTAGACACTGATSTGGGGAGAGGAGAAGGGGCCTGGAGTTTGTCACCACAGCCAGAGAGCAACTCAGCCAAGAGCTGTTTTAGTGCTGAAGATTTGTGGCACAACTCATGGTCTGGAGAGGAGCACTGGCCAGGATTTTCCTGCACAGGACAGWCCATTGGGAATCTGCTTCCCTGTCTGCAGCACACAACTCCCAGAGGAGCTCAGATCTGCCACRGAATCAGCTGGGATGAAAYAAATGCAAAGAGAAGGGGAATAAGTGTCCTGTGGAGCACCCACTGCTCCAGGAGCCAGAACAAACCACAGAATGCAGGGAAATCCCTTGTCACTCCTCTGCACTCCAAAGGCAGCCTGAACAGGAGTGACAACCCTGGGGTCACACAGGACTAATGTGGCACCTCCTGCTGCCCATCTGGAGCCAGCTGGGCTCATCTCCCAGCTCCTTTTTTTTTGTTGTTGTTGTTGTTCCTTTGCCTTTTCAGACCCTCTTTACAAAATCTGGGCAAAYCTTTCAGGTACAAAGCAATCTGAACACAAGAGCTCCTGCATTTTAAACCCAGTTCCAGTCCCACACCCAGCTCCTGTGAGCAGAAAGAATCMTTTCAGTGCTCAGGGAGGCACCCAGAGCTGGAGCTCCAGGACAGCACATCCACCAAGCTCCAGAAGCCAGGACACTGCTGCACACACTCATCTGCACTGAGGTCCTGCCCTTGCTGAGGGAATTCTCCAGAGGAAACCACACATTTCAATGATCAAGCCAAGGATGCAGCTATCACACCAGATAATGCTGCACCCACAGAAAGGTTTCTGGAGAGGAGGAGGTGCTTTTTCACCGCCTTTTCCTCTGCCCAGCTGGCATTCTTTTTGTCCCAATACATTGTTTTTTTTTTGCACTAAGGAAGCTGTTTCCTCCTCTGCAGGATCCCTTCATCTCTACAAAGCACAGACTGGCAAACAAGGACTGCTGGGAAGCAGCGTGGAGTGGCACAGAGGAAAGGGGCAGTCACAGATGTCTGAACTGGGATGTGTGGGCATTTTGGGGGGTAAAAAGGCTTTATTCAAAGTGCATGCTTTTATCCAGAGGTACCGAGAGCGAGCACTCCCCAGGGCAGCCCCGGCCGGGCAGCGCAGCAGCCTCTGCCACCCCGAGCCCTGTCCTTCACCAAGCACTCATCAAGTAGCCAGGGACTGAATGTTCTTGAGCATCTCATCAAAAGCCTCCCGGGAAGGCGCTTGGGCGTTCTGGAAGGAGACTTTGATGCGGCTGTAGAGGCTGAAGGATTTCAGCTCCAGCCAGATGAAACCGAAGCGATCGTCGTCGAACAGGACGAACACGCCCGGCGTCCGCTCGGGGCTGGTGAAGCCGTGCCCAGCGATGAGCCCCGTGCCATAAAAACTGCAAAAGGACAGGAATAAAGCAACTGTGAGAGCAGTCGTGATCAACCATAATTAAAAAAATCAGCACCAAACTCTGAGGAAGCCACTCTGCTGGGTGCCACAGAGCAGTGAGTTTTACACCCATTTTTTCTATTAAGACAACAAATCCCCATTGCTGTTTGGAGATTGCTGCTTTGGGTTATACCAATCAGCACCTGCACACCAAAGCTGGGGTTTTCGGTAGTTCAGCCCCACAACCCATCTCAACAAATCCCCATTGCTGTTTGGAGATTGCTGCTTTGGGTTGTTCCAATCAGCACCTGCACACCAAAGCCGGGGTTTTCAGTAGTTCAGCCCCACAACCCATCTCAACAAATCCCCATTGCTGTTTGGAGATTGCTGCTTTGGGTTGTTCCAATCAGCACCTGCACACCAAAGCTGGGGTTTTC